>NC_057742.1:9815797-9866697 GCF_004010195.1 Chiloscyllium plagiosum
CGGGGAGCAGAGTGAGTATGGGCTGAGTGTCAGAGCGGGGAGCAGAGTGAGTATGGGCTGAGTGTCAGAGCGGGGAGCAGAGCGAGTGTGGATCGAGTCCCAGAGAGGGGAGCAGAGCGAGTGTGGATCGAGTCCCAGAGAGGGGAGCAGAGTGAGTGTGGGCAGAGTCCCAGAGCGGGGAGCAGAGCGAGTGTGGGCCGAGTCCCAGGTCCGGGAGCAGAGCGAGTGTGGGCCGAGTCCCAGAACAGGGAGCAGAGCGAGTGTGGATCGAGTCCCAGAGAGGGGAGCAGAGCGAGTGTGGATCGAGTCCCAGACCGGTGAGCCGAGCGAGTGTGGGCCGAGTCCCAGAGCGGGGAGCAGAGGGAGTGTGGGCCGAGTCCCAGAGCAGGGAGCAGAGGGAGTGTGGGCCGAGTCCCAGAGCGGGGAGCAGAGGGAGTGTGGGCCGAGTCCCAGGGCGGGGAGCAGAGCGAGAGTGTGCTGAGTGTCAGAGCGAGTGTGGGCCAAGTCCCAGAGCGGGGAGCAGAGCGAGTGTGGGCCAATTGTCAGAGCGGGGAGCAGAGCGAGTGTGGGCTGAGTATCAGAGCGCGGAGCACAGCGAGTGTGGGCCTAGTCCCAGAGCGGGGAGCAGAGCGAGTGTGGGCCGACAGTCAGAGCAGGGAGCAGAGCGAGTGTGGGCCTAGTCCCAGAACAGGGAGCAGAACAAGTGTGGGCCTAGTCCCAGAGCGGGGAGCAGAGCGAGTGTGGGCCGACAGTCAGAGCAGGGAGCAGAGCGAGTGTGGGCCTAGTCCCAGAACAGGGAGCAGAACAAGTGTGGGACTAGTCCCAGAGCAGGGAGCAGAGCGAGTGTGGGCCGAGAGTCAGAACGAGTGTGTGCCGAGACCCAGAGCGGGAAGCAGACCAAGTGTGGGCCGAGTGTCAGAGTGGGGAGCAGAGCGAGTGAGCGCCGAGTCCCAGAGTGGGGAGCAGAGCGAGTGTGGGCAGTGTCCTAGAGCGAAGAGCAGAGCGAGTGTGGGCCGTGTCCCAGAGTGAAGAGCAGAGCGAGTGTGGGCCGTGTCCCAGAGCGGGGAGCAGAGCGAGTGTGGGCCGAGTGTCAGAGCGGGGAGCAGAGCGAGTGTGGGCCGAGTGTCAGAGCGGGGAAGCAGAGCGAGTGTGGGCCGAGTGTCAGAGCGAGTGTGGGCCGAGTGTCAGAGCGAGTGTGGGCCGAGTGTCAGAGCGGGGAAGCAGAGCGAGTGTGGGCCGAGAGTCAGAACGAGTGTGGGCTGAGTGTCAGAGCGGGGCGCAGAGCGAGTGTGGGCTGAGACCCAGAGCAGGTAGCAGAGCGAGTGCATGCCATGTCCCAGAGGGGGGAGCAGAGCGAGTGTGGGCCGAGTGTCAGAGCGGGGAGCAGAGCGAGTGTGGGCCGAGTGTCAGAGCGGGGAGCAGAGCGTGTGTGGGCAGAGTGCCAGAACAGGGAGCAGAGCGAGTGTGGGCCGAGTCCCAGAGCGGGGAGCAGAGCGAGTGTGGGCCGAGTCCCACGGCGGGGAGCAGAGCGAGTGTGGGCCGAGTCCCAGAGCGGGAAGCAGAGCGAGTGTGGATCGAGTCCCAGAGCGGGGAGCAGAGCGAGTGTGGATCGAGTCCCATAGCAGGGAGCAGAGCGAGTGTAGGCCGAGTCCCAGAGCGGGGAGCAGAGCGAGTGTGGATCGAGTCCCAGAGCAGGGAGCAGAGCGAGTGTAGGCAGAGTCCCAGAGCGGGGAGCAGAGCGAGTGTGGATCGAGTCCCAGAGCGGGGAGCAGAGCGAGTGTGGGCAGTGTCCCAGAGTGAAGAGCAGAGCGAGTGAGGGCCGTGTCCCAGAGTGGGGAGCAGAGCGAGTGTGGGCCGAGTGTCAGAGCGGGGAGCAGAGCGAGTGTGGGCAGTGTCCCAGAGTGAAGAGCAGAGCGAGTGAGGGCCGTGTCCCAGAGCGGGGAGCAGAGCGAGTGTGGGCAGAGTGTCAGAGCGGGGAAGCAGAGCGAGTGAGCGCCGAGTCCCAGAGCGGGGAGCAGAGCGAGTGTGGGCTGAGTCCCAGAGCGGGGAGCAGAGCGAGTGTTAGCCGAGTCCCAGAGCGGGGAGCAGACCGAGTGTGGGCTGACTGTCAGAGCGGGGAGCAGAGCGAGTGTGGGCCGAGTGTCAGAGCAGGGAGCAGAGCGAGTGTGGGCCGAGACCCAGAGCAGGGAGCAGAGCGAGTGTGGGCCGAGACCCAGAGCAGGTAGCAGAGCGAGTGCAGGCCATGTCCCTGAGCGGGGAGCAGTGGGAGTGTAGGCCGAGTCACATATCAGGGAGCAGAGTGAGTGTGGGCCGAGTGTCAGAGCAGGGAGCAGAGCGAGTGTGGGCCGACTGTCAGAGCGGGGAGCAGAGCGAGTGTGGGCCGACTGTCAGAGCGGGGAGCAGAGCGAGTGTGCGCCGAGTGTCAGAGGGCGGAGCAGAGTGAGTGTGGGCCGAGTGTCAGAGCGGGGAGCGGAGCGAGTGTGGGCTGAGTGTCAGAGCGGGGAGCAGAGCGAGTGTGGGCTGAGTCCCAGAGCGGGGAGCAGAGCGAGTGTGGGCCGACTGTCAGAGCGGGGACCAGAGCGAGTGTGGGCCGAGTGTCAGAGCGGGGAGCAGAGCGAGTGTGGGCTGAGTCCCAGAGCGGGGAGCAGAGCGAGTGTTAGCCGAGTCCCAGAGCGGGGAGCAGACCGAGTGTGGATCGAGTCCCAGAGCAGGGAGCAGAGCGAGTGTAGGCAGAGTCCCAGAGCGGGGAGCAGAGCGAGTGTTAGCCGAGTCCCAGAGCGGGGAGCAGAGCGAGTGTTAGCCGAGTCCCAGAGCGGGGAGCAGAGCGAGTGTTAGCCGAGTCCCAGAGCGGGGAGCAGAGCGAGTGTTAGCCGAGTCCCAGAGCGGGGAGCAGACCGAGTGTGGGCTGACTGTCAGAGCGGGGTGCAGAGCGAGTGTCGGCCGACTGTCAGAGCGGGGTGCAGAGCGAGTGTGGGCCGACTGTCAGAGCGGGGACCAGAGCGAGTGTGGGCCGAGTGTCAGAGCGGGGAGCAGAGCGAGTGTGGGCCGAGTCCCAGAGCGGGGAGCAGAGCGAGTGTGGGCCGAGACCCAGAGCGGGGAGCAAAGCGAGTCAGGGCCAAGTGTCAGAGCGGGGAGCAGAGTGAGTGTGGGCCGACTCCAAGAGCGGGGAGTAGAGCGAGTGTGGGCTGAGTGTCAGAGCGGGGAGCACAGCGAGTGTGGGCCTAGTCCCAGAGCGGGGAGCAGACCGAGTGTGGGCCGAGTCCCAGAGCGGGGAGCAGAGCGTGTGCCGAGCGTCAGAGCAGGGAGCAGAGCGAGTGTGGGACGAGTCCCAGAGCAGGGAGCAGAGCGAGTGTGGGCCGAGTCCCAGAGCGGGGAGCAGAGCGAGTGTGGGCCGAGTGTCAGAGCGCGGAGCACAGCGAGTTTCGGCCGAGTGTCAGAGCAGGGAGCAGAGCGAGTGTGGGCTGAGTGTCAGAGCAAGTGTGCGCCGAGTCCCAGAGGGCGGAGCAGAGTGAGTGTGGGCCGAGTGTCAGAGCGGGGAGCGGAGCAAATGTGGGCCGAGTCCCAGAGCAGGGAGCAGAGCACGTATGGGCTGAGTGTCAGAGCGGGGAGCAGAGCGAGTATGGGCTGAGTACAGAGCGGGGAGCAGAGCGAGTGTGGGCCGAGTCCCAGAGCAGGGAGCAGAGCACGTATGGGCTGAGTGTCAGAGCGGGGAGCAGAGCGAGTATGGGCTGAGTCCAGAGCGGGGAGCAGAGCGAGTGTGGGCCGAGCGTCAGAGCGGGGAGCAGAGCGAGTGTGGGCCGAGTGTCAGAGCAGGGAGCAGAGCGAGTGTGGGACGAGCGTCAGAGCGGGGAGCAGAGCGAGTGTGGGACGAGCGTCAGAGCGGGGAGCAGAGCGAGTGTGGGACGAGTGTCAGACCAGGGCGCAGAGTGAGTGTGGGCCGAGTCCCACACCAGGGAGCAGAGCAAGTGTGAGCTGAGTGTCAGAGCGGGGAGCAGAGCGAGTGTGGGCAGAGTCCCAGAGGAGGGAGCAGAGCGAGTGTGGGCCAAGTGTCAGAGCGGGGAGCAGAGTGATGTGGGCCGACTCCCAGAGCGGGGAGCACAGCGAGTGTGGGCCTAGTCCCAGAGCGGGGAGCAGAGCGAGTGTGGGCCGAGTCCCAGAGCGGGGAGCAGAGCGAGTGTGGGCCGAGTCCCAGAGGTGGGAGTAGAGTGAGTGTGGGCCGAGTCCCAGAGCGGGGAGCAGAGCGAGTGTGGGCCGTGTCCCAGTGCGGGGAGCAGAGCGAGTGTGGGCCGAGTGTCAGAGCGGGGAGCAGAGCGAGTGCGGGCCGAGTCCCAGAGCGGGGAGCACAGCGAGTGTGGGCCGAGTCCCAGAGCGGGGAGCAGAACGAGTGCGGGCCGAGTCCCAGAGCGGGGAGCACAGCGAGTGTGGGCCGAGTCCCAGAGCGGGGAGCACAGCGAGTGTGGGCCGAGTCCCAGAGCGGGGAGCAGAGCGAGTGTGGGCCGAGTCCCAGAGCGGGGTGCAGAGCGAGTGTGGGCTCAGCCCCAGAGCGGGGAGCAGAGCGAGCGTGGGCCGAGTGTCAGAGCGGGGAACAGAGCGAGTGTGGGCCGAATGTCAGAGCGGGGAGCAGAGCGAGTGCGGGCTGAGTGTCAGAGGGAGTGTGGGCTGAATGTCAGAGGGAGTGTAGGCAGAGTCCCAGAGCGGGGAGCAGAGCGAGTGTGGGCTGAGTCCCAGAGCGGGGAGCAGATCGAGTGTGGGACAAGTCCCAGAGGTGGGAGCAGAGTGAGTGTGGGCCGAGTCCCAGAGGGGGGAGCAGAGTGAGTGTGGGCCGAGTCCCAGAGCGGGGAGCAGAGCGAGTGTGGGCTGAGTCCCAGAGCAGGGAGCAGAGCGAGTGTGGGCCGTGTCCCAGTGCGGGGAGCAGAGCGAGTGTGGGCTGAGTCCCAGAGCAGGGTGCAGAGTGAGTGTGGGCTGAGTCCCAGAGCGGGGAGCAGAGCGAGTGTGGGCTGAGTGTCAGAGCGGGGAGCAGAGTGAGTGTGGGCTGAGTCCCAGAGTGGGGAGCAGAGCGAGTGTGGGCTGAGTGTCAGAGCGGGGAGCAGAGCGAGTGTGGGCTGAGTGTCAGAGCGGCGAGCAGAGCGAGTGTGGGCCGATTCCCAGAGTGCACAGGACAAGTAAGGCTATTCTATTTTATATATTTAATTAACGCCTTACAAGTTAATTCACGTATGAGTAAAGAGATTGTTGGTATTACAAAGCAGTGTCATGGATGCTAACACATCAATGGGCATCTGCAATCTCTATACCGTCATCAATACTCGTTCAAAATCTTGAAAATCCCTCACCTAGTATTGTGGGTATACCCATAATATATGGTTTGCAGTATTTATGAAGATGACTTACCTTCTCAAGGCAATTAGTGATCGTCAATAAAAGCTGACCGTGCCAGTGATGACCATAATTGATTAATGAATGATAAAAGGCATGCACAGTTCTGATTTTGTTGTGCTACTGGAGTAAATAATGTTAAAAGTAATCACGGCTGGGGAGATCAGTTGATATGTTTACAGATGCAGTGAGAACATTGCAGCTCTGATAAATCAGATAAGACTGGTAAACATATGAAAGGAATGGGCAAGAAAACTCCTTTGACTCCATCAAGACTGGCCCATTCAATTGATTAGAGAGCCTCACACATCAGTCATTTACCATTAAACAAGGATGTCTCCTGTATACAGGCAAAAAAGCATCAAAACAGTAAACAGCCAACCATTTCAATGTATTATTTCAGGACCATTTGCTTATTTTTAATCAACATGATATTACCCTTCAATTTTTACAAACTACTTTATTGATTAAGGAAATAAATGAATTTAATTAAGCTGCAATTTCAGATTCTTGTTGCTGAAGCAATATAGCAGTTAGATCCAACCAATGACTACTATCATTATATTTCTTTGGTGTTTACAGGACAGAAGGCGGCCAATTGGCACAACATACTCATTACAATCAACAAAGATCTGCCTACACTAATTCCACAGTCCAGCTTCTGGTCCATAGTCATGGAGAGTATGGCAATACCAGTGAATATCTAAAGACTGCTTAAATGTTGCATGGGTTTCTGACTCAATCACCATTCCAGGCAGTGAGTTCCAGTTCTCCCACCACCCTCTGGGTGAAAGACTTTCTCTTCAGCTCTCCTCTGAGCCTTCTACCTCAACCTTAAATCTGTGCCCTATGGTTAATGACGCCTCTACTAATGAATAAGTGGCTCCCTGTCAATGCCTTTTTAAAATCTTACAATACCTCTATTAGGTCTTCTCTCAACCTTTGTTGCTCCAAGGAAAAGAATCCTAGCCTATCCAATCTTTCCTCGTAGCTCAGACTCACCAGCCCAGGCAACATCCTGGAACGTCTCCTCTGCCCTCTCTCTAGTGTAGTCACATCTTTTCTCTGCTTTCCTGAAGAAGGGCTCATGCCCGAAACGTCGATTCTCCTGTTCCCTCGATGCTGCCTGACCTGCTGCGCTTTTCCAGCAACACATTTCCATCTCACATCTTTTCTACACTATGGTGACCAGAACTCCGCACAATACCCACCTTTTGGCCCAACTCGTGTTTTATACAGTTCCAGATTTAACTCTTTCCTCATATACTCCATGCCTCAGCTCACAAAGGCAAGTGCTCCATGCGTCTTCTTAAGCACCTTAACTACCACCCTACTACCTCTCAGGGTCTGTAGATATATACACCAAGATTCTTCTAATCTTCACAAATTTCCAGGGTCCTACTATTCATAGCTTAAACAGTTGCATTATTAGCCCTCCCCATGTGATTACTTCACACTTTTGCTGGTTGAATTCCATTAGCCACTGCTCTGGCCAAATGACCAATTTGTTATCTGCAGTTTACAGTAATCTGCATTACTTACCATCCTACTAACATCCGCAAACTGCATAAATCATCCCCCTTACATTTAGATCCAAATCACTAATGCACAGTACAAACATCAAGTACCCCAGCATTGAGCTCTGTGGAATGCCAATGCAAACAGATTTCCTATTGCAGGAACATCCCTTTAGCATAACCCTCTGTTTTCTGCCCCTCAGCAAGTTTGGACCCAACATACCACTTTGTCTTGGATATCATTGGTCAAGAAAATGAGAGCCAGTCTGTGATGAGTGACCTGATCAAAAGCCCACAAAAGGTCAAATGCATTACCCCAAAAAGTTAATCAAATTTGTTAAACATGATCTTTCTTTAAAAAAATCTATGCTGACTGTTTCTGATCAATCCAGGTCTCTCTCGGTGTAGATATATTTGATTGCTCAGAATTCTAATTACATCACCAAAGATTGGATTGACTACCCTCCCAATTCCTGGTCAATCCCTGTCTCCCTTTCTTAATAATAACTAGGCATGGGTAATAAATGATGACCAGCCAACAACACCCATGAGCCAAGAGTGAATTTTTAAAAATGTTAGCAGTCCTCCACTGTCCTGGCTCCTCACCTGTAGCCTGAGAGGATTTGAAAATTGCTGACAGGTTCCTGATATTTCTACCCTTTGCTATCATTGGAATTTCCTCGGGCTGTCATCAGTTCCAATTCCTCCTGACACTGATGAAAAGAATGGTGAGCTACCTTTCAAATTATTTCCAAAAAGCCTCATCCCAAAAAATGCCTTGATATCATTATTAACCACATTGGATTTAGAGCAATGTCTTCAGCACAAATGGAAGTGACAAATTACAATCACATTGACCTAAATTTCAGTCACAAAACACCTCAGTTTCATACACCTACCTTAATGAGGTTATTACAGAACCAGTACACTCCTCCCATATGCAGCAATGCCTCAAACACATGGATGGAGCGGCTGTCCACCCAGCCTTTATTCAGGATGTCATTGAAGTTGGTAATGAGCACTTCTTTAATTGGCTTCTTCACTGGCAATAGATTCCGGTAAGGGATAGGATCTAGGTTTGCTGAAGGAAATTTGATGGAGGTTGCAGTCTGCTGCAGGACATCAGCACACATTTGCTCCAAAATCAGGCTCATAATAACCACGCTGGAAAGGAACACAGACATTAATAACAGCCTCTCCTGATTCTGTAATGGTTTAACCAAATGGTTACACATTCAGCCTTACAAACGCTAAAGGTCTCATCCCTTCAGGGAGGTGGTGGTGTTGCAGCATTGTCACTGGGTTTGTAATCTGGAGACTCAAGCTAATGTTCTGGGGACATGGGTTCAAATCCTACCATGGCAGTAGTGAAATTTGAATCAGTGAAAATCTAGTTAGACTAAGCTCCTTAGATTAATGGCGACCATTGTTGAGTGTTGTAAAAACAGAAGGACATCTGCTGCACATACCTAGGTCTGGCCAACAATGAGACTCCAGGCCCATAGCAATGTGATTGACTCTTAAGTGTCTTCTGAAAGGGCCTGAGGAAGTCATTCAGTTCAAACAGCAATTAGGTGTAGGCAATAAATTCTGGCCTCATTAGTGACACCCACATCCCAACGAAAACATACAAAAAGAAGAGGCCATCAGGTTTTGCAAAGCCATCCTCGGAGAGATGGCAGTTACAACTGGTCAGAGTCAATGTGCATCATGGAAGCGATAAAAATAATTAACTAGCTTTCAATTTATTTTCCAATTCATGGCTGGAACACCACCCATTGGTGAAAATTAGACTTCACTATGGTATGGTGTAGCTTGCCTAGAGTCTGTATGTAAAGTAGCAATTTGTGTAAGTTACTTGAGAGCTGCTTGCACTTATGAATTAACACACCATGAATAGCACCTCTAGCAGAGGAGGGAAGAAAATTCACAGATGTAAATCAGTTTAAAAAACAAGGCACAGCTTCATTATCCCCTGTCAATATTGTCAAAATACATTCGACGGCATCCAATTTAACTACAGCATTACCAACCAATCACAGAACTAATGCCAAAAACTGACCAAAAAATGGTACCTTACAAATGAAAACAAAATACAAAATAAGATGTCTATACAAACAGATGCTTATACAACTGGAGCATGCATTTTTCTTAAGAAGAAACACAAAGTTGAGTTCAGATGATTATGACTAAATTGCGAGCTGATAGCTATAATATAAGTAATTGGCTAAAATTTGATGACAACCTATTGAAAATACATTCTTACAAAACTCATGATATTGAGGCAGGTTCTAACTCTCAATGCTGAGACCCAATGAATTTACCGTTCATTGTAGAACTGAAGTGTGTTTTCTGCATACAGTGGTGTTACAAGCTGGCAGATCATCTGTAGTGGTTTCTCACGTTCTTCCAGACCCAACATTCTCACGTGTGCCACTAACCAAGCCACTGCACAGATTGCCATGCTGCAAATCTTCCCTTTGATGTTATCGGTAATTTTCTGTTTCAGATTAAAAACAGAAAAACTAAGCAGTCATTATTACAAATTCATCAGTAACAGTTCACAGACTAATTGAAATTTAAGTCACACATTACAAATGCCTCAACATACATATGAGCCAACTTTACTTCTTAAACTAAAACACAAGGGCAATGGACTGATATTGGACACCAAAACTTCCAACCTTTTCAACAGGGTCAATGGAAAACAGCTCTTAGTTGAAGAGTCAATTATAAGAAGGCATAATTTTAAAGTGAAAAGCAGGAAGTTTAGGTGGGATTTGAGGATGGTGTGGGGTCTGGAATATGCTGCCTGGGATGGTGTGGGGTCTGGAATATGCTGCCTGGGAAGGTAGATGAGGTGGGAAACCTCACAATCTTTTAAAAGTACTCGACTAACTACTTGAAGTGTCCAGACATTCAAGCTATGGGCCTAGTGCAGTAAAGTGGGCCTAGCGTTGGTAATAGTATGCTTTTGACAGCACAAACTTGATGGGTTTTCTGTACTCTACGGTACTATGAGATGAAGAACACTTGGAATAAAACCAACTGGGGCATAAGAGAAACAATTAGCAAGAAAAGAACACCAAAGGGCAACTGATTTAGAGCTCAAATAAAACTGAATGTTCAGAGTCTTTGAAACAGAAGCAGAGTTATGGGTTCAACATCAGAAAAGTACTAAATTAGTTGGAGTTCAGCACTTTTCATGGTTTCCTCCAAACAGTACAACAATTTTCTAGTGGACTAAACAAGAAAGTGTTCTACTCTAATTTTCCTAGGGTAATTATTTTGTAATCATTTCTCTTTTTCATAGTATTATTCTTGTGGTTCTCAGATTGTAGGAAACGTGTCCATGAAAAATAATGAATTAAATGAGATGTTGGGGTTTAATCCCACCAGCAGGAGCCATCCTCCAACAACTCATTTAATTCATTATTTTTCATGGACACATATCCTACAATCTGAGAACCATAAGAAAATCTAACCTTTTTATTGCCTACTGCTTACCTATATGCACTTCCAGTAAGAAATACTGAATAGCGTTCGGGAATAGAAACACTGATAATATTTCATTCTCTAAATCACTGTCATGCTCATCAGATCAGTTTACCTTGCACAAGCTAAGAATGGAACCATTTCGTTTGTGGAATTAATTGGCAGTGACTTTACCGAATGTCCTTTAGGTGCCAGTGTATTTTCTTATTACAATGCAGTCCAAAGGCAATGACCTGGAGAACCAATCCCTCTGATTAATTTTTCTTGTGCATGGCATACTTATTTAATTAAATGGGATGTTTACATTTTACATGGGAACTTCTAGATTACTGTGCAGTCATGCAGATTCAAGGAAACATGATTCTTGAACCTGTACTGAGGACATGCACACCACACTATATTGATAAGTTCATAGCCCTACACAGTAAAACCACAGCATTACCTGCACTGCCTCAAATGTCAGAAGTCCATGCTCCCAGGCATTAAGAACTTCCAGGATAGCTGCCGGTGTACAGGAACATACCTCGTGCCATTTCACCTGGCTTGGAAGTAAAGCACAAAATGGATGTAGTTAAATTGTAGATATGCTGCACACTTAATATTCCAAATGGCAATATGGTAACAGAGCATTGGAGAGAGAACAGTTAATACAGATAATGAAAAAAAATGAAGCTATTTGTACAAAGCATCAGAGGATGAATACTCAAAAACGGAATTAAAACAAACAGAAAAAGCATATTCAAAACTAAAAAATTCACAGTTTCTTCACCCATAAACTAGCTCATCTATACAGTTAAAGTTGTTCTTTTTTAGCACTGAATAATTTTGGATATGCAGATTTGATGCACCTGGAATAGGAAATCCAATCTCTCTTTTTTAGATACTGATCAAATTTCTACTTATTTCACAAACTTTCACTTTTAAATACAGATGGGTTGGAATAACTGCATCAGTAAGTAATTCAACAGACGCACCCTGTATGACCAGTCGGTGTGAGCGACAGTTAGAAGAAACTTGTGAATATCTCAGTCATTGTGAACTAAGTCTTAAAAAACTTTGTGTGCATTGACATATGAAACTAAACTAAGAGAGATAAAGCATCCGAAGAAAAATAGATTAATGTAAACTCCTAAGTCTTGCATATATCATGTATCAATAGAGGTATGAGCTTCTAGACTATCTGTGAGATCAGCTTTATTGAAGAAAATACAGAGGCAGAAGGCAGGAAACTATAGGTCAGTTAGGCTAAGATCTATCATAGGTAAAATGCTAGAATCTATTAATGAGGAAGTTACAGTAAGATACTTAGATATCACACTGCAATCAGGCAGAGCAAACATGGTTTGTGAAAGGGAAATCATCTTTAACTAATCTATTAGAGATTTTGGAAGGTCTCATTCATGACGAAGAGAGGTGAACTGGTCTACTTGGATTTCTAAAAACTTAAGACGTAACATCAAAGGCAGTTGCACAAGACAGATGGTGTATAGGGTAACATATTAGCATGGATAAAGGATTATTTAACTAACAGGAAGCAGAGTAGTGATGAATATGTATTTTTGTGTTGGCAAGCTGTAACTAACCAAGTGCCAAAAGGTTTGGGTCACAAACTCTTTATAACTATAACGATGACTGGAAAGAGGAGGTGGAATGTATGGTTGCTAGTAAGTTACGAAGAGGACAAAGTTGACTGCAAGGAGACATACATAGTTGAGTGTCTGGACAAAAAAAAAATAGCACTTGGGTATAATATGGGTGAACATTCACTTATTCACTTTGATTGGAATGATGAGTAGAAAACCTGCAGTTATTTCCACTGCCACTGCACTAATTGCCCATGCAGTCATAGTACCTGTGATGTCACTGACAGTGGTGCAGCAGTCAGGTACCTACATCTAAGATTAGCAGCAATGAGTGGTTTACAAAATTTTTAAATGAGTTCAAATCCTGGAGTATCGATTTACTTAGTACCCTACTTCAAATACTTGCCTGCCTTGCTCCTGAACTCTCACTTCCTCTCACTTATCACTTTGTAACCTCTCTGTTCAGTGTCTGGAATCAACAGATCAAGGTGGCAAGTGGGAGAGAGGCTGAGAGTGGTCAAAAGCAGAGTGACTCAGGAGATAGCATATGGAGCAACAAACTGGAAAGGAGGATGCCAAATGAAGTGGCAAGTGATGGCAGTGATGGGTGCAGGGGCAAATGGAGCTGAATGCCAAGCGGAGCGACCCACCCATTTTTGGATGGACTGCAGCAGTAAGTCCTGCTCAAACACTGTGTGAAGTATAGAATATAGAACATTAGAGCGCAGTATGGGCCCTTCAGCCCTGTGAAACCAATCTGAAGCCCATCTAACCTACACTACTGAACAAGCTGAGAGGGCAACTCAGGTCAGACAAACCATTTGAGGCAATACATGGGAGTATGAGACACCTACCACTCTGCTATCCTGAAAATAATCATCAAACAGATTTACGGCAAAGCAAAAGCAGGTAGCAACATACACGAGCTTCATTTCAGTGGAGGAATTGAGATGAGCCACAAGTGACTCCACTTTCGTGGGGTCAGCACGGAATCCTTGCTCTGGATTTAAGATCTTCCCTTCCTCAGGCATGCAGGTCAGCATCCATGTTTCAAAGAAAACCACCTCTCCTGATGTGCTGGGCTCAGACAGAATGACCTGCAATAAAAGCACAAACACTGTTACCAGTTCGAGCTGCAAAATTTGATTTAAATGATGACAGCAAGGGAAAACGCATCTATGTTTACACAGCATATTACATATCCTCAGGACATTAATAACATTATTTTAAAAAGGTCGATGACATATTTTTACAAGTTTTTCATCAATGGCATAAAGAAGAAAAGATGCCATATCATGCTGTCAGGTGAAATATGTCAAATTATTTTAAAACACCATGATTAGACCCACACCTTCTCAAACTATTGTTGCTCTTCAACAATTTAGCAGCAGATTTACAAGAAATGCAAAAAGACACAAGAAATAAAGACAATTTTTCTTTTCATTCAGCATTCACATAAATTGACAAAAATGATTTATCCTCTGAACCATAGCACTAAATGTGCACAGAATTCCAATAAATCAACTTCTGCAAATGGTCCTGTGTGGACACAAATTTGCAGTACAAATCTCAGTGCCGACACTAATAAATGTTGGAAAGGTCTGGTTTAAAATTGGTATAAAAAAAATTGATTTGCAGCAATGCACTGCAGCGAACCTCACTGCACAGAATTTAATAATTTGGGGCGGCACAGTGGCTCAGTGGTTAGCACTGCTGCCTCACAGTGCCAGAGACCCGGGTTCAATGCCCGCCTTAGGTGACTGACTATGTGGAGTTTGCACATTCTTCCCGTGTCTGCATGGGTTTCCTCCGGGTGCTCCAGTTTCCTCCCAGTCCAAAAATGTGCAGGTTAGGTGAATTGGCTACGCTAAATTGCCTGTAGTGTTAGGTGCAGCGGTAAATGCAGGGGAATGGGTCTGGGTTGGTTGCGCTTCAGTGGGTCAGTGTGGACTTGTTGGGCCGAAAGGCCTGTTTCCATACTGTAAGTAATCTAATCTAATAAATAGGGACAATATATGAATAGCATCAGTTAAGTTTGCTTGCTCAGCTGGAAGGTTTGTTTTCAAACATTACATCATCATACTAGGTAAAATCTTCAGTGAGCCTCCGAATGAAGCACTGGTGGTGTAGCCCGCTTTCTTTGGGTTGGTGATGTCATATCCTGTTGCGACATCATTTCCTATGGTGATGCCATTTCCTGTTCTTTTTCCCAGGGGATGGTAAATGGGATCCAAGTCAATGTGTTTGTTGATAGAGGAGGGCTACACCATCAGTGCTTCGGATGTTACCTAGTATGGTGACGAAACCTCTGAAAACAAACCTTCTAGCTCAGCGAGCAAATCTACATCCAGAACCTCAACCTGAGCTACAAATCTCCTCAGAACTCAAGTTAAGCACATAAAGCTGGAAGATAATAACTGGATTGTTACTTTTGTGTATAATTCAAGAGGATCTTGTGGCACAGTTATTGTGCTCCCCCCACTTGACCAAAAGGTCTGTGTTCAAGTCCACCTGTCCTGGAAATGTGTCACAGTCATTCCAAACAGGCTGATTAAAAAAAATATAAAAAGATATTTGCTAAAAGGGTCCTAGTGGCACAGAAGGGTCAGTTACCTCAATTGTCTGGACCGCTTGATTGCAATGCAGAGTGATGCCAACAGCGTGGATTCAATTCCTGCACCAACCGAGGTTACCAGGAAAGACTCTTCTTCTCAATCTCTCCCCTTGCCTGAGGTGTGGTGACCCTCAGAGTTAAATAACCACCAATCACTGCTCACTGATGAAAGAGTTAGTCTATGATCTGGTAGGACTATGGCGACTTTACCTTTTAGTAGCACAGCGATAGCGTCACTACCTCAGTGCCACAAGGTTCAGGTTCAAGTTTCACCTCAGGATGTGATAGCCATGGATATGTGACATAACACAGCCAAACAGGTTGATTAAAAAGATACTTAGTAATCACAGGAATAGAATGGAGTCAGGAGATATGTACCTATAATATTTCAACTCAGTGATTAAATTTATTCCAAATAGAGACTGGCTTTGGTTTCATTTCTCATGAACTGGCTATAAAGAGTATAACACAATGGGTTCTTTAAATCATTCTCTCACTGAGAATTTTGGATTTATTCAGCACTGAACAACAGTTCAAATAAGAATCCTTTCTAAACAGCCAGAGGTTCGAAACTTCAATAGAGGAGAAACTAGCAAGTAAACGTGCAAGGAGAACCAAGCTGCTCGAGTCCAACAGCTGAGTTGCCAGGACACAAGGTGGATTTATTGAACCGAGTGCAAACCGTACTTTACCAGTTTTACCCAGATTACATTAAGGTGAAAAATATAGATTCTTAAGTACACTGTTAACAGCTAACTGCTTTCGGTACACATCAGAATCTGTATAAAATTATTACTATTTTGAATCATTAAAGCTTAGCCTACTAGCACCAATTATTACTATTATTATCACTTCCTGTCTGAGTTTGGCAAAGTTTCAGAACCTTGTATTGAAAGGAAAAGATTGGAAAGGTAAATTGAGATGAAGGAGATGTTCAGTTCTTGCATTTCATGCTTCCAAAGAAACTCCAGCAAAGTGTCAAAGACAAGAAAGGAAGATATTGTTGGCATTCAGCACCTTACATAAAAATAAGTGCAAACTACTTGGACTAAAATAAGTGCACTTGTGATGACGTAGGTGTAGGTATTGTTCTCAGTAACATTTGAAAATCCATTTAGTGATAGCAATTTGCAATTGTAGGTGTGATTACATTATCACAAATGTAGTGCCTAAACATAGACTGCTTACCATACAATACAAATTGCAGTTCTAATAGATTTAGGAACCCTCTTGCACTTACGTCAGATCCATAAGTTTGAGCAACATGGCACAACATGAGGAAGGAAATATCGAATAGCAGTGCTCGGACCGAAGCTGCTTTTGCTGCAGACAAGGAAAGATTGAATATATCAGTCAATGGGTTTTATTTAAATAACCACAGGACACTACACATTTTATACAGGGTGGGTATGAAATCTAACAAGAACTTTACAAAAAGCAAATGAGCAGGCTTCTGAGATTCAGACTTTTTTCTACAAAATGTTAGTTCTGCCAGAAGCAGTGTTGGTGCAACTGGTACCACTCAAGTGCTAATTTAATACTTACATAGTTTAATACTTGTTTTCCATTTTCATATTTCTAATTGAGTTTATATAATTTTAATGACTGACAAGCTGTATACACCAAGTAAAAACATTAACTTCTAAAGAATGCATACTTTTGCTTATCCAGATCCACTTGTTTATACTCAAAGTTCATGGGAAACCCAAGGAGTATACTTAAGAGGGAGATCAGGAGGGCAAAAAGGGGACATGGGATAGGTTTGGCAAATAGGGTTAAGCAAAATCCGAAGTGATGTTAAAAATACATTAAGGACGAAAGGGTAACTAAGCAGGAACAGGAACCCTCAAAGATCAGCAAGGCAGCTGGAGATGGGGGAGACACTAAACAAGAATTTTGCAATAGTGTTTACTGTGAAGGAGGACATGGAAAATATACAATGTGGGGAAATAGATGGTGACATCTTGAAAAATACAGAGGTGGTGAGCTGGATGTCTTTAAATGCATAAAGGTGGATAAGTCCCTGGGACTTGATCAGGTGCTCACTAGAACTCTGTTGGAAGCTTGGGAAGTGATTACTCAGCTCCTTGCCAAGATATTTGGAACATCAATAGCAACAGGTGAGGTGCCGTAAGACTGGAGGCTGGCTCAAGTAGTGCCACTATTTAAGAAAAGTAGTAAGGAAAAGCCAGGGAACTATAGACCAGTGAGCCTGACATCGACGGTGGGCAAGTTGTTGAAGGGAATCCTGGGGGACAGGATTTACACGTATTTGGATAGACAAGGATAGACAATGGTCAACATTGCTTTGTGCGTGGGAAATCATGTCTCACTACTCTGATTGAGGTTTTTGAAGAAGTACCAAAGAGAATTGATGTAAGCAGAGCAGTGGACGTGATCTATATGGACTTCAGTAAGGCATTCAACAAGGATCCCCATGGGAGACTGGTTAGCAAGGTTAGATCAGATGAAATACAGGGAGACTAGCCATTTGGTTACAGAACTGGCTCCAAGGTAGAAGACAGAGGGTGGTGGTGTCGGGTTGCTTTTCAAACCGGAGGCCTGTGACCATTGGTGTGCCACAACGATCAGTGCTGGGTCCACTGTTTTTTGTCATTTATATAAATGATTTGGATGTGAACATAGGAGGTATGATTAGTAAGTTTCCAGATGACACCAAAATTGGAGCTGTAGAGGACAACGAAGAAAGTTACCTCAGAGTACAACGGGATCTTGATCAAATGCGCCAATGGGCCCAGGAATGGCAGATGGAGTTGAATTTAGATAAACGTGAGGTGCTGCATTTTAGAAAGGCAATCAGGAAAGGACTTATACACTTAATAGTAGGGTCCTGGGGAGAGGTGCTGAACAGAGAGACCTGGAGTGCAGGTTCATAGTTCCTTGAAAATGGAGTTGCAGGTAAACAGGATAGTCAAGAAAGCTTTTGGTACGTTTTTCTTTATTGGTCAGAGCATCGAGTATAGGAGTTGGGAGACCATGTTGTGGCTATATCTGACATTGGTTAGGCAACGTTTTGAATATTGTGTGTAATTCTGGTCTCCCACACTGCAGGAAGGATGTTGTGAAACTTGAAAGGGTTCAGAAAAGATTTACAAGGACGATGCCAGAATTGGAGGGTTTGAGCTATAGGGAGAGGCTGAATAGGCTGGAGTTGTTTTCCCCGGAACGTCGGAGGCCAAGGGGTGGCCTTATAGAGGTTTATAAAATCATGAGGGACATGGATAGGGTAAATAGACCTGGGGTGGTGGAATCCAGAACTAGAGGACATAGGTTTAGAGTGATAGGGGAAAGATTTAAAAAGGACCTAAGGGGCAACTTTTTCACACAGAGGATGATGCAAGTAGGTTAGAGCTGCCAGAGGAAGTGGTGGAGGTTGTTTTAAATTACAAGATTTAAAAGACATCTGGATGGGTACATGAATAGGAAAGGTTTAGAGGGGTATGGGCCAAGTGTTGGCAAATGGGACTATATTAATTTAGGATATCTGGTTGTCATGGACAAGTTGGACTGAGGGGTCTGTACATCTCTATGACTAAGTATCTGTCAGTATACAGCTCTTTACCAATCAATATCATGGCAGTGCAACTACATAATCTTCTAATGATTAAATAGAGATTAAAATTTAAAGAGTTAAAATTCAATCATTGCAAACCAAAACGGTTTGCTTTGGACGTTCATAAAACGTCATTCTTTCCTCTAACTACAGAAAATATACTGGTTTGTCAGATAGCTCACTGAGTCAGTGTACCAGATTGTGTTATGGTGACCTAAATAAATAGACTCTTTGCTACAAACCGATCTCCACCAGAGAAGACAGGCCTAAAGACAGCCAACAGCTCAGTATTATCGAATCACCCTTGCTGGAAAGAACAAATGTGCGGCCGATGCCATGGAGTCTAGTTAAAATGACCAGCCCATTCCAACATGATCAAACAGTCAGCATTTACAGTCCATGCTAATACAGCAAGAATGGGCAGCTGGACAGGATATCAAAAAAAGGACAAGACTCATTAAGCCAATTATTTACCCAACATTGTATTTTAAGAAACAATGAACGCTAATAAGTCAGAAAATAAGTTCCTTTCAGTAAGGTATTCTGGACCCTTAATACATTTAAAGATACGTAGAATGAAGCAGAATTATACCTACATCCTTCTCCACTGATGTGCTTGGCAAATTCATTTAACCTGAATAAAACACAACAGAATTGGGAAAATATAAATTAGAATTCACAAGTTGTAAACCTGATAACCACAAAACAACATAAACAATGCTAGAAGAAATTTGACTGTCATGGGATTCCGGACATAGTTGATCTCATATTTTGCAAAGGCCTACAGCTTTGAAAACTCAGACTGTAGGAATAATAATATTAGCAAATCATTCATGTTGTTACTAAAGTAAATCAGATATTACACTTTTAATATAGAGATGCATGACAGATTGTAACATGCGGCACAAATTTTTTATAACATATTAAAAGGCATGATTTGAGCAACACCAAGTCTGTTTACTACCTTAGCCCCTCCATTCTTCACTCTGCATGTGCTATCTCCAAATTTGACAACTCCTATGTGCTCCTGACACCCCACCCTCATCCTCCACATAGCATAAATTGCAGCTAATCAAAAACCTGACTGCCTGTAGCTTATCCAACACCAGTTCCTAACATCTATAATCAAGACGTCTGCTGGCCCTTTTCACTTCTCAATGCCCCAAACATGAAAGTCAAAGCAGAAAATGCTGCAGGTATAGATACTGGGAACATATTTCCAATGCAGGGCCTTAGTAAGCACAATTAGCCAACATCATCAAGACCCCAGAGGATTGCAGAGGCTCAGTGACTGGGTATACTCAACAAAGAAATCATTGGATATCTAGATGTTCAAGATAACAAGGGATATGTAGAGAGCACAGGAAAAGTGCACTGAATTGAAGATGAGGCGTAATCTAGCTGAGAATAAGAGGTAGGCTATTTAGGACTGAAGTGAAGGGGAATGTCTTCATTCAGAGGATGGTGAGTCTTTGGAATTTTTGACCACAGAGAGATACAGAGGTCCAGTGACTGAGTATATTCAATACAGAAATCAATGGATTTTTAGACATTAAAGATATCTAGGGTTACATGGAGAGCATTGGAAAGTGCACTGAATTGAAGGTCAGCCATAAACTAGTTGAATGGGAAGCAGGCTTAAAGGGCTAGTGACCAATACCGGCTCCCATTTCTTATGTTCCAACGCAATATTTCAATCAGCAAGAAAGACAAAGGTCAATAGCTCAGATATTTATCATGCATCCGACGCTAACCAAGCTTGTTTATTCCCTGCATTCTATTCCTCCATTTAAGAAAGGTCAGGTATAACTACTCTTCTGAGGAAGCAAATTGTTCATTGAAGTTCTTTTTAGCTGAGCCAAGTCTAAATGGATATGGTAAATTTAAAAAACATCAGAAAGGAAATCATGAGCATCAGCCATGATAGCAATATTTTCACTGTAAAGTCTCCTTGTACTTACTTGACAAATTTCCGAGCAAATGATTTCAGTTTCCCAGTAGCAGCAGCAGCTGCCAATAGCAAATCCAAGCTCTTCCCAGAAAGCATGTGGCCCAGCACTCCCAGAAGTCCCTCAGGAGATTTGGAATGGTCTGCATCCATGGTCTTAAGGAGTACAGACAGAGAGGTTTAAAATAGTGCATTTTGTATTAATATAAATGGCGTTTAACATGACCCAGCCTTGCCTCTGTTAACAGTTCTTCAAGAGTCACTGTGTGTAGTTATGTGTACGAAGTTAAAGTAATGATAACAACACAGAAGAGAGTTTTAACATATCTATAACAAGAATGTAATATGTTAATTCTCAACTATTAAGAAACATTTGTGTGTATAAATTATTTAACATATTCACTATTAAACAAAATAGCAATACAGCAAGCTCTAGGTCACAATAGTAATTTAATATGGATAATGTAGATTCCATTTAACGTGCATTAACAATGCACAGGCAGACTCATGTCTAATAAATATGAGAATGATTAAGTTAAAACATTATTTACTAGAACTTTCAACAGGATGCTTCATAAATTTAGACTGGAAGTAACACCACACTGAGAAAGTAGGTGATATAAAGTCTCCTCTAAGAGATGACACTTCTGACTCTGCCACATTCTCAGTAGTAAACTTGTGCCAGTAAAGGTTATGTCTTTACATTTTTGGACACAGTCTTGAACCCATGATTTTTGCACATAAGGCCAATATAATCAAAAGCCCCTCCCACTCCAGTTATAATCTCTTCCAAACTCTTCTGTCAGGCAGAAGATACAAAAGCTGAACACATGTACCAACAGGTTCAAGAACAGCTTCTTCCCCCACTGTTATTCTGAATGGGTCTCTCAAATTTCAAATCTAATGCTGACCTCATTCTGTGTGCATCTTCTCTGCAGCTGTAAAATTGTTTTCCTCGCTCTGTTCTTTTATTCTTAAACACTTGGTATGATATGGTCTGCTTGTACCACACACAAAACAAAACGTTTTACTGTACCTAGGTACACATGACAATAACAAATCAAATCAAATCAACATGAAGGGAGCAGGGCCACTACTGAGCAAAGGTTAAAAAAAAAGTCTGTTCAAAATTAAAATGGTCTAAAACAGAATACAGAAAACTCACCTTTAATATATTAGTGACTGTGGGTTCTGCACGTAGAATAAGGCCTGGATTAGGTTGAATACTGGCATTTTCAGCAGATTTTAGTCGTGGAGCCAATTCCCTATCTGCTGTTCTGCAGTATGAAGATGAAAAAGGAGGGCATTAGGAAATTATTTCAGATGTCAGAAATAATCTTAAACATGTCTGTATAAATTATTTTGTAGAAGGTGTGCAAACTCAGTAATCAGAGGCATGCAGTATCTGAAACAGAGGCTGTGATATTGAGTGGAAGCCTTCACCACTGTACGCATTATTAAACTCAAGTATATTACAAACATCAGAACAATAGTAAGCCACTCAGCCCTTCAAGCCTGCTCTGTCATTCAATGGCTAATCTGATTTTAACCTCAACTCTATATTCTTGCATATACCCTATAATCTCTAATCTCTCAAATCTATGATTAAAAGAAATCCAAATTTGCCACTAAATTAATAACCACTTGCATTTAGTTGACACGGTAGTAGAAATTGAAGAATCACACAGGAGATTTGCGGGAAGTACTCAGATTCATGAGGAGTCTGGATAGAGTAGGCGGAATTAAACTGTTAAACTCAAAAAAGGATTGGGAAGAAGAGGGTGCAGATTTAAAGTAATTGTTAAAAGGAGCAAAGGCAACATGGGAAAATCTTTTGTTTTCGAAACTCAAATTGTTATAAGTCTGGAATGCACTGTCTGAGACTGATGGTGGCAGGTTACCTCAAAGCATTCAAAGGATTCGAGTATCAGATGGAAAAGGAAGAATTTGCAGGATGATGGGAAGGAGGCAGGAGGATAGTCTCAGTCAAACTACTCACGTGGAAAGCTGGTGCGGATGGATGGTCTCAGGCTACAGTCTGATATTGATCAGCTGGTAAATTGGGCAGAGCAATGGCAGATGCAATTTAATCCTGAGGTGATGTATTTTGAGAGATCTAATAAGAGGCAGGATTTACACAATGAATGGCAAGTCCCTTGGGAGGACGTTGGTGTATAAGTTCATAGATGCCCGAAGGTGTCAGCAAGCTCATTAGGGTGAAGGAGGCGGCAGACAGGATGCTTGCCTTCATTAGGCAGGGCACAGAATACAGAAGCAAGTCTTGTTACAACATTATAAAACATTGGTTAGGCCACTGCATGGAATACTGTTTATATAGTTTTGGGTGCCATATTACTGGAAGGTCGCAATTACATTGGAGAGGATGCAAAGGACATTCACCAGGATGTTCTCTGGGATGGAAAGTCTCAGTTATGGGGAGATACTGGATCGGCTGTGTTTGTTTTCCCTTTAGCAGAAGGGGCCATTAGAGGATCTGGTTGAGGTATACAAAAGAATGAGGGGTTTAAATGGAATAGATCATGGCCTGTCTAAAATCAAAGAGTATAAGTTGTAATGTGAGGAGTAAGTAGTTTAGAGAGGAACAGAGGAAAAGCTTTTTCACCCACAGGGTGGTAGAACTATGGAAGACACTGTCTGAGAAGGTGGCTGAGGAAGGAACTCTTGCAATATTTAACAAGCAGCTGGACAAGCACTTAAAGTGCCAGGTCATAGTAGGCTCTGGACCAAGTGCACGTGTATGGGAGTAGTGTAGTTTGTAAAGTTGGCATAGAAATGGTGGACCAAAGAGCCTGTTTCTGTTGTGCATGACTCTCTGTGATACAATAGCCTGAATGGCCTCTTTTTGCATTGAAATGAGGGCAGAACTGCCAAAGCTTGTAATTTACTCAGAAATCTGATGATTTGTGTGAGATTTTTGAAGTGTTTAAATGTCAAATGGGAAACTTAAAATTGAAGAGAAAATTATTAACGTGAACATGGTAACATTTTGACATGGAGCACAAGCATTTTAAAGAAATTTGCAAACTACTTGTCAGTAAATTGCGAGTGTTTATAAAACTATTATTTTGAGAATTTAAATAAACTCAAACTTTGAAATGAAAAGCAATGCAATTCACTTACTCTCATACTTCATCGATACCATTCCATAAGATAGTTTTTGTGAAAAGAATGAAATATATGCACAAATATCATTTTCCATAAAGAAGAAAGCTGCATGTGATTAAAGTTTTCACTTTTATTTTGAGCTTTATCATTTTTTTTGCATGCCCAAATTAATCAACAGCAATGATGAGTTACTATGACCTATTACACACTTTCTGCCCCATAACAATTCTATGATTCTGAGATCATTCACTGAAGTGCGACATCAAAATACACAATTTGAAAATATATAAAAGAAATCCACTTAAACTCCAATTATACATTTAATACAAAGGAAATTCTGGTCTCGGTGATGAGATAAACCAGACAATCTACATCTAACTTGATTATTAATTGCATGGGAAAGGCTTGGGGCCCAATTCACAGCTCCTCAAACTTCCTTAATTCCACATTGACACACTCTGAATTCTGTTGGATAACCAAAAGCCATCACAGCAACAATAGCTGATTGGTCTGCCTTACATACTGGAGAAAGTTCCTTTTTCTAAGATATGTCATAGAAGTCATAGTCATAGAGTCATACAGCACGGAAACAGACCCTTTGGCCCAACCAGTCCATGCCAACCAGAATCCCAAACTAAACTAGTCCCACCTGCTTGCTCCTGGCTCATATCCCTCCGAACTTTTTCTGTTCATGTACTACTCAAATGTCTTTTAAACGTTGCCACTGTACCCATATCCATGTCTGGTATAAGAGCCATGAAATGGCTTTTTAATGGAATGGAAGGAAAACAGAACAACTTGATTTCACAGGACTTCAGTGTGACTGTCTGCCCGCTGTCACTGATTAGCACAGTAATGCGTAAAAAGGCATTTAGCACATTTGCCTTCATTACTCGGTCCTTTGAGTATAGCAGTTGGGAAGTCATGTTGAAGTTGTGCAGGATATTGGTGAGGCCTCTTCTGGAATACTGTGTCCAGTTCTGGGCGCACAGTAATAGGAAGGATATTATTAGGCTGGAGAAGGTTCAGAAGAGATTTACCAGGATGTTACCAGGAATGGAGGGCTTGTGTTATAGTTAGAGGCTGAATAGTTAGGGACTTTTTCACTGGAGCATAGAAGATCAAGAGGTGACCTCATAGAAGTCTATGAAATAATGAGGCATATATAGGGTTAATGGTAGTCCTTTTTTCCCTGGAATGGGGGATAAGACTGTGGGGCTATTTTAAAGTGAGAGGAGAGAGATTTAAAAAAGATACAAGAGGCAAATTTTTTACACAGAGGGTAGTTCACGTGTGGAAAGAACTTCCTAAGGAAGTGTTGTATGTGGGCACAATTACAATATTTATTTGGATAGGTACATGAATAGGAAAGGTTTGGAGGGTTATAGGCCAGGAGGAGGCAGTTGGGGCTAGTTCAGTTTTAGATTATATTTGGCATGGACCAGTCTGTTTCCGTGCTGTACGACTCTATGATTATGACTCTTTATGCCCATTGACAAATACACTGTAATCTCTTCAGTCAGGAAATTTATTGTCTAGAAACACCAATTGTGTAGAAATCTTCTGAGTCAATCCTCAATGACATCAGCACTATTTTAGTACAGCATTTAGAGATAGGAATGTGAAGCATTGTATCTGGATGAGTAAAATAATTTTTCTTACTGCTTTTGCTGTTCTATCATTGTTATATGTCATGTAAATATTCACAGAGATAACGTTCTGGCTCACATCATTCTGGTTAGGTATTCTAATGACACTATATAATCCAGAAAATTCAAAAATCTAAATTGACTGGGACCTAAGCATTCCAGACTGGATTATACAATTAAATGCCACAAAATCAAATTTAATCTCTTCATGGTGGGGAAACAATCTGATTATTGTTCGTGATCCTAAATTGGCACATTTTCGAAAACTGAAAAATACCAAGATATTTGATAATGTCAATTCACCTTAAGTGGAATCTCATATGTACAGCAACGTTCAGTGATGAAAGTAAGATCTAACATACGAAGAAATACTGAGCGACGACCTAAATGACATTGATCATTCTCCTTCTTTTCCCAGATTAGATTTTCTTTTCATGCTGTAAATATTATCTCTTCTTACAAATCTGAGATCACAATACTAACTGCAAAATTTGCTATTTAATGCACCGTGAGACAATTTTCTTCATGTTACCCATTGCAGAAGGGGTTGAAAATCAACGTATTGTTTTTCTCAACTCTATTCAGATTTACACAACTACGTGTTACATGCTCAATTAAAAGGCAAATATTCCAAATGCTGGGAATCTGAAACAAATACAAAGAAGGAGAAACAGAGCTAATGTTTCTGGTCATTTTCAGAAGATTCATACCAGACTGAAAATGTTAACTGTATCCTTTTCCACAGATGCTGTCAGACCTGCTGAGATTCTCCAGTATTCTGTGTGCTTGTTATGTATTTCATGATTGAAGTAAATTTATCAATGGAGTCATGTTTAATGTTTACTCTAATACTGTAGGAAAATTACTGTGAATGCTGGAAATCTAAAACAAAAACAAAAAATATTGGAAACAATCGCTGCATTTTGGGAAACCAAATCTTAGCAGGACTTATACACTTACTGATAAGGTCCTAGAGTGTGTTGCTGAACAAAGAGACCTTGGAGTGCAGGTTCATAGCTCCTTGAAAGTGAAGTTGCAGGTAGATAGGATAGTGAAGGTGGTGTTTGGTATGCTTTCCTTTATTGGTAGAGTATTGAGTACAGGAGTTGGGAGGTCCTGTTGCGGCTGTACAGGACATTGGTTATGCCACTGTTGGAATATCGCGTGCAATTCTGGTCTCCTTCCTATCGGAAAGATGTTGTGAAACTTGAAAGGGTTCAGAAAAGATTTAGAAGGATGTTGTCAGGATTGGAGGATTGGAGGATTTGAGCTATAGGGAGAGGCTGAACAGGCTGGGGCTGTTTTCCTGGAGCGTCGGAGGCTGAGGGGTGACCTTATAGAGGTTTACAAAATTATGAGGGTCGGGGAGTCCAGAACTAGAGAGCATAGGTTTAGGGTGAGAGGGGAAAGATATAAAAGAGACCTAAGGGGCAACTTGTTCACGCAGAGGGTGGTACGTATATAGAATGAGCTGCCAGAGGAAGTGGTGGAGGCTGGTACAATTGCAACATTTAAGAGGCATTTGGATGGGTATATGAATAGGAAGGGTTTGGAGGGATATGGGCCAGGTGCTGGCAGGTGGGGCTAGATTGGGTTGGGATATCTGGTCGGCATGGATGGGTTGGACCGAAGGGTCTGTTTCCATGCTGTACATCTCTTATGACTCTAATCAAAACAAATTAATATTCAATGTCGATGACCATAGATGGTGCCAGATCCGCTATGCGTTCACAACACATCCTGTCTTTATTTCTATATCTACCATTTTTGCGTATACTAAACCAGAACAGAATTTGCAAATGACTGTAAACTCCTTTCACTTGTAAAGTTATCTGTGCTTTTCAGTCACTGAACTCTCCAAACAACATATGCAATGATACAAGAGGATGAAAGAGTGGTGTTTACTTTTCCTCAAAATGCACAACAGTCATTATCAGCCTTACCTTTTGTTGACCAGGTTTTTCATATTACTCTCTGAAAGAAGACCCAATTTTCCACATTCCTGAAGCAGGAGACTGACGCAGTCACAACTGTGATGGGAAGGAAAACAGTACATTAATTCAATGCGGAAAACAGTTGTATGAAGTTGAACGTTTATACTGTTGCAGTTCTTGTTTTTACTCCCTCTCTCTAACTTATCCCTGGCTTTTCAGTGCATCATTCTCTTGTCAGATTCTGTTCAACAGACGTAACGTTATTTGAGACGTTGATAGGTTAAGTAAGTGGGCAAAAGAGGTTGGCAAATAGAGTAGGTACATAGGAGGTTCAGAGCTTCAAGTTCCTCGGAGTAAATATCACCAATGATCTATCTTGATCCATCCATATTGACGCTACAATCAAGAAGGCTAGTCTTAGTAATAATGCTCAAGAAACCATCTGATTCACTAATGTCCTTTCGGGAAGAAACTTTATCATCCCTTACTGGCCTGCCTTATATGTGACCCAAAAAGTGGTTAACTTTTACCTGCCCTCCAAAATGGTCTGGCATGAGGCTGAAAGAACACAGCAACAGGGACATTTTAGACCCTCCAAATTTGGAACCATCTCATCCCTCAAGGCTTACAGGTATATTTTAAACCCTCCACCCTACTCCAAAATGGCCTAGCAAGACACTCAGTTCAAGGGCAATTAGGGATGGGCAACAAATGTTGGCCTTGCTATCAATGCCCACATCTGACAAAACAATAAAGAGAAAAGAAAAATGGGTGCATTATGATTCAGACTGCAGAGGACACTTCCTCCAGCAGAAAGCAAAGACCTTTCCCTATCAGACTTGGCTGGATTATAACTTAGAACTCAACAACCAATGTTCTACACAACAGTACTTTTCATTTTTAAAGTGGAATTTCTGCTTTAAAACTCAAGGTACAGTTGTATTCCCTTGTGATTTTTAATTCGATTGGCATGACAAAAAAAAATGGCGCAGATTTTCCACTGGCAAGTTATTATTCCAAAATAGATAGGAGGTGCACATGGGGATCTTACAAAATCTCCAGTGTAGCAGATGCTGGAGGAATTGCCCAGGAAATTGCATTTTTTATTGGGCAATTCCTCTACACCTGAAAGTGTCCGTTTAAATTGGTGGCTGCTAAGATTTCTGTTAGATTTAATTAAAACAGTTTTGTAAGAAAAGGTAGACTATTTAATACACAGTCTAATTCCAGAGTAACTATTTAACAGACCCCTGACTTACCTCCCACATCCCACTGCACCTGCACTTTCCCTGCTCTGAGCTCAACCTCTTCCCCCAAACTCTGGACCAGAGACCACTGTCACCAGAGCAAACCCGATTGCTCTCTCTTTTCATTGGTCCTGGTCCAAACTCGGACTTGCCTAGTACCTTGCCTTCCTGGCATCTGATTTAGCTGTCACACTATCTTCCTACGCATCTGCAAACGTACCTTCCAGGCAAATATCACAATTACCTAATGCATTTACAGCGTAATAGCAGCTCTCAAAACGCCTGCCATGACCTTTAAAGTTCAGAATACAGCAGCTGACTGCTGCAAAAAGGAATATAGTTTGCCTTCTTCTGACAGTCTGCACCACAAAAGAACTGTTAGATTGGGAGTACAGTTGTGTGTTTCTGAGGGAGCCATGAGTAGAATCACCTTTCAGAAATGCAGAGTCCTCTTCTTTCATTAAAAAAACCATGAAGATTATCATCCCTCATAAAATTCAGTCCAAATTGTTAAATAATGATATAGCCCATGAACATGGAAAACGACAGGACTGGAAAGGAGTTCACACTGCATCGGTCCAGACTAAAAGCACAACAATCCCTCAATTCTCCAATTCTCCCTTAAATTTCTTTCACTATCTGCCTTTTGGGGAAAGCTACTACCCACTTTCACCATCTTCTGCATAGCTTAATTGTAAAATGTCTGTCATAGAGATGTACAACACGGAAACAGACCCTTCAGTCTAACTCATACATGCCAACCAGATATCCTAAATTAATCTAGTCCCATTTGCCAGCATTTGACCCATAGCCCTCTAACCACTTACTATTCATATACCCATTCTGATGTTTTTTTAAATGTTGTAATTGTACCAGCGTCTAATACCTGCTCTAGCAGTTCATTTTGTGCACACACCACCCACTGTGTGAAAAAGCTGCCCCTTGTGTCCCTTTTAAATCTTTCCTCTCTCACCTTAAACCCATGTTCTCTAGTTTTGGGCTCCCCTACCCTGGGAAAAATATCTTGACTATTGACCCTATCCATAGCCCTCATGATTTTATAAACTTTTATAAGGTCACTCCTCAGTCTCCGACGCTCCAGGGAAAATAGCCCCAGCCTATTCAGTCTCTCCCTATAGCTCAAACCCTTCAACCCTGGCAACACCTTTGTAAGTCTTTTCAAGTTTAACAATATCAGTCCGGTCACACTTTTAACTATGGGTTCAAGGTCCCTGATTTCAGAGTTTCTAGCAACCGTTTTTGCATTGTGTAGATTCAACTTATGCTTTTAAGAATCTTGAATATTTTAAATTAAATTAAATATTTAAAATCTTCCCAAGTTTTGGAATTTAAAAAACTTGTACAATTGGTATTATTTGTTTAAAATTATACATTCCAATCCTCTTCATAGTTTTCGTATTTCAATCTCTTGCACAACTGACGTGTAACTAGTGAATACAGTTGAGGGAAACATCATGAACAATTCCATTGGAAAGATCTGTGCAGTGCTTTCCAGTTAGTCCTGAGCTCACTAAAACAGCACTGCTCATTGGTATGTTGAAACACCTTTAGCCAAAAAAACCTCATCTTCACTCTTGCATATTAATCAAGATTTGTAAAGCAAGTTACTTTCATATTCCTTTGCACTACAATTGCCATTCCAAATTTGGGGGGTTCAGTAAGGATACAGCACAATTCACAACTTCATGCATATTGCACTTTGACCACTAGATGGCAGTAAGTGCCAGGAATTAAAAATATCTGTACATCATTGGGAAGTGTAAGATCAGCTGAATTCATGATACCAACAGCAGCTATTCAAACATATGATGACAGATATCAACAAGGTCAATTGGTTAAGTGGTTGCAATTATTTAGTTCACTCAAAGCCTTTTAATCGCAAGGATGCACAAATTGCGTGTCTGCATCAAATCAGACACCTGGACCTGGTTGATCCCTCTCCTCCCATGCCTGACAGTTTGTCTGGTGCAAACCTTTTAATAGGATTTGGTGTGTACATTCTGTTTCTCTGGAGCAGTGTGGAAATTTATAACATGATCCCGATTATGCATTGTCATCTGCCAACTACACCTTCTCCTGCAGTACAGGAGTGTATAAATTATCACTTCCTCTGTACAAACTCTCCCTGACCTGAAAGATGAATTCTACACATTGATCTAGTATAACAGAAAAATGTAGAATTGTTATGAATCAATTCAGGCCAAAACTTTAATTAGTGCACTAACCTGTTTGAGGGTTGAGCAGTGAATGTCTTGGAGTAGAAAAGAAATCTTTGGAAAAAACATAGAACCACCACCCAATGTACAAACACACCCATCATTCAGTAAGTGACCAAAAAAAACAGCCAACTAAGATGAGGACGCCCAAAGTCCTGGTGACACTTCAAATATCTGACGCATTTCTTACTTGCATCGCTGATCTGCTTTATCCAGAAGTGGAGTGAGTTTGAGCAAAAATTCAAAGGCAGTGTTCACATCTTCAGCAAAATCCTGCACACAGAGTAAGCACAAAAACCATCAGGGTACCAAGAAATTTAATTAGTGCCAGTTTTCTCTCTTGTCCAGAGTACCTCTTTTATAAGTGGGTGGGGGTGAGCGGTATGACGGTCAGGAGTCCATAATGCTGCAATCTAGACAAGAACCAAGCTACAGATAACCCCTTTACTGTGACTTTAAACAAGTACCAACTTAATCTGAGATCCAATTACTGCAGAAGCTGGAATCTATACTGAAAACAAAAAATGCTGCAAGTCAAAGCAGATCAGGCAACATCTGTGGAGACAGAGCATGCTCGTGTTTTGAGTCTCGATGACTTTTCATCAGAGGTCTGACGAAGAGTCATCTAGATTCGAAATATTAGCTTGCGCTCTCTCCACAGATTCTGCTTGACTCTCTGTGATTTCCACCAAGTTAATCTGCCTTTTATCTGCAAGCAAGGAACATGCAGTGTTTGACACTGTTACTGATGAAACTTCAGAGTAGTTCTCATTTATTTAGAGAAAGCAAATCCCTGAAGCTAAACACATTTGTTGATTTTAAGGCAATTAGCCTGTACAGAGAGCCACACCTCAGAAACATGCACCATTGTTTGTGGCTCTCCACAAATGCATAAGAGGTTTGTCCTGAGAATTCAATAGTGGAGATTGGCTGTGCAATGACCCTGACTTGTCCTGAACCAGTTTAGCAAGGACGACTCTGGCCATGGTCATTCAAAGCCCGCCATTACAGATGGGGGTTTGTCACAAGGAAATCGTTCATGAGTTCCTGTGTTTTCCACTCCTTGATCCAGAGGATGTGAGTTGGTTGATCTTGCTCAGGAAATTTGCTCTATATTGGGCATAATGTGGTGGGGCACAGAAAAATAATTCAGTTAAATTACATAAGAACAATTTGAATCCTTGAGTAGAAAAAAAATCACTGATTCATATTGAACAAACTGCATCACTTTCATTTCTTGCAAGAATGATCGTGAAGTCAGGCAGCATCCGAGGAGCAGGAGAATCGACGTTTCATGCCCGAAATGTCGATTCTCCTGCCCCTCGGATGCTCCCTGACCTGCTGTGCTTTTCCAGCACTACACTCTTGACTCTGATCTCCAGCATCTGCAGTCCTCACTTTCTCCTGATCGTGAAGTCAGGCAACTGTAGAAATTTTTGGCATTTGTCATGAGAAAAAAATTCCAGGCTTGCTCGTTATACAGTGGACTTGAGTAGGTCAATGCTTAGCAAGATAATTATAATGGACCTTAAATATTCCTCTGCTAGCTATTTACAGCTCAGTGACTCAAAGCCATTAGTTCAATGAAATAAAACTATTCCCATCAGATAGTGGGCGTGGTACAACTAATTAGGAATTAAATGCAAGCCTTAAATTTCTTTGACGTTTCCACCTGGATCTTTTCCAGAGTTAAGAAATACTTGTGCAGAAATTGCAGGAAGGTCTGGTAGAGTTCCCCTAAATTAGCCACAGAATTTGAAGTTCACTTACTAGAAATGTGGGCTAGACTATATCAAACACCTTTTCAGGTTTTTTTGTGTTTACTCAAAAAAATCTTTCCCAAGCAACAAGCAATCTTTCTCTTACCACCACCACACTCCCTCACTGCTCCTCTCAATGTTCGTCCAGCTAGCTCTGAATTCAAAATGTATTGTCCAACATCACCTTGCCCCTCTTGTTCTTTAAATTAACTCTTATCATACTGTCTCATTTTAATTCTTTTTCCGCATATCAAACCTGAGAAATTCTTTACCTCCTTCAATCTGTGTTTTTTTCATATGAGCTAATCTCATCTGACTCCTGAGATTGCCTAAATTACTCTCAATGAGCAGAGGGAAATTGTTGTTGGAGGAATAATCCAAAATAAATAACAACTTACTTTATCACCAAGAGGGCATTTCTTAAGCTTCAATAATGCTTGTGGAATCTGCAAAGAATAGATACAAGTTATGGAAGTTGCCATCGTTGCTTTCAAACAAATTCTTGGAAATCTTTGAAACTCCAGGTAAAGAAGGCTTTAAAATCAAAAGTATTATCTGAATCACTTTCAAGGCATTGAATAATGCTTGATTAGATTATATATTGACTTTCTTTCTTTGCTATTCTTTGCATAAATTAAATTTGGAATGGAATTGGCTGGGTATGGTGGACTTGAAGAGCTGGTAAAGCCAAACATGAGAGGCACTTAACAACAAGATGCTACCTGATGGAATTCTGGAATAATGAGATGAAATGGGTCAAAGTGTCTGAAATCAATAGTGCTGCTGCATACCCATGCTGAATTGTAAGACTACCGAGGATATCATTTTGGCTGAACTTGGCTCCACTTCCTATTATGTACATCATATCAAGGAATTAGAGTCAATATGGTACAAAAGGGGTCCGTTTGGTCATCAAGTCTAGCCTGGTACATTGTCAAGCAAACCAACCGTCTCTCCACTCTCCCAAGAACACCAGTGCATGAAGGTTTAAAGATTCCCAAGGCAGACAGCAGGCTAACTCATTTCACCGAGTGAGTGAATGGTTCAACTTATCAGAAAATAACTGAATGCATTTTCTCCTAAAAGCTAGAATGCTGTTAGGGAAAGGTTTAACCCAAAAAATGCATACCTTTACCACAAGTGATAGAACATACAATTAAAACTATAGTAGAAAATATATAAAACAAGCCTTTTTTTGTGCTTTCAGTCTACTCAGGAAGATCGTGGTTTCTCATCAATCAATCTCACACCATATTCCTAAATATTCTGCTCAACCACAGACAGGGAACTTATGATATAGTCTCATTCCTTCATTGACTCAAATATTTCAAGTCGACATAAGGCAAAATATTGTTCTGTGATTGTGCAAGGTAAATCTGAACATTAAAGTTATGAATGCACAAACATATTTTCCAGATATTAAATAGTGTTTTGCTGTATTAAGCAAGCTATAGCCTGTTGAGATCTTTCTTTTGACCAATAAGGATGCCAAACAAAAGTTATAAGTAATTGAATATATTGTCTCTATTTAGAGACACCCAAACTGAGCTGTGTAACAAGATTCCATATATAGCTAGTATACATCCTGGTCCTCAGCAGCACAAGGACACAGATACGTAGCACCTGGAGTTACAACAGGAAATGCAATGTCATTAAAATCTGGCACCGTGTTATAAAAAGGCAATAAAAGTTGACTGAGTCATGAAATGAAAGATGATAGCTTTACCTTGAGGAATGTGAATGCCGTCCACTTTAACTCCTCGGTTCCTTCTGGGGATTCAATAAGACCAACAAAACAGGCCTTCCAGATCTCCAGTAAGAAGAGAGGTGAGGGGATTCGCTAAGCAAGAGAAGAGACACATTTAATGCTTCCTAATAGCAAGCATTGCATGTTTAGAATAGAACTTTCTCTGAAAATCACTGGAACCACAATCTGATTATCCAACATATAGTACCTCAACACAGATGACATTGCACCTTGCTCAATGCATGCCTGCATCAATTTCAAAGCAGAATGGGAAGAGGCATACTTCATTAACGAAACTATGTTCCTGCTGGGAACATTTGTTGTATTTAAAACAGTATACTCAGTGAGTTTGGATTGAGGGAGCACGTATCTATGTTGCCAGCTACCAGAATTTAGACTGCTATGACTGAATTCCCTCCAGCAATGGCAGAATCATGGACTGAAGAGCCAACCTCGCTAATGCAGCAAGAACTTATACGCTCATGACAACCTCGTACAGTAGGAAAACCATTCCACAAAACCCAACATAATAACAACGAGCTCCTTTACTTAATCTTGACTGGCTGCATTCATATTTGCTTTCATTATTCTTCTATCCTAATAGTCATTTGATAAGTGGCAGCTAACTGCCATGTTTTGTTTAGTCTGGTTTAAATCTTTAACTAAGTTTAAAAATTAACTGTCAATCATTAACTAATTTGTGCATTCTCTGTGGTAACATTTCTACCAAACATTGTCCACTTGCTAAGCAATGAGCAATCTCTACTCATACAGTATAAACACTGCTTTTCCTGTATATTAGTATTCTTGCAAATTGTCATCTTGAGTGCAAGATGAAAAGTTTCAATGCAATGCATTTTTTGGTAATACTCTGGCTTCTATCCTATTAACTGCAGACTCCACAAGTTACCACAGTGCTATACCTTTGTGACTGCCTTTGTTGATCACGTGTCTCAGGAGATTATGCTGGTTACAGTCCCTGACCCCAAACTCTTTACAGAGTCTGTTTGAGTTGTTGGCCAGACTGCCTACTTTTCTTCCCCAACCATGATGTTCTGATATGTAGAGCAAAATCAAGATTTGGTGAAAATATTCTTAGTTTTTAACTATCCTTATCTAACTTGTGCATTTAAATATGCTCTCAATAATGATTTCTTATAATTTCTTTTAGAAGCTATTAATGACATAAAACATTATATGTTTCACCCAATAGTAACAAGAAAATATTTTGCAGCCATATGCATTATTTTGATATGAGCATCATTTTAAAATTCCATGGGATTTCAATTACCTGCATTCTTTTCACCATGATCAGCTGTTCCACAAGTGATTGAGTGTCAGATGTGAGATTCAGAGTCCCTTCCAACATGATTAGCGTATGAACAGTGGGGAATTCCATCTTGGTGTTCTGCTCAGACTGAGCCGTTATAACTGGAATACTGGAAACAAAGTATATAGCTTAATATGGAATTCAAAGCTATAGCTCCTTGCACAACCTTGTGACTTTTAAGCAGATTTCAAATGTTTAAAAGTAAGTCATTTGTGGATTTGTTCATATTGAATTATTAATGTATATCATATAATAAAACCAAAATGGTCCTCTATGAATTTTGAATAAATGCCTCAATCCAGTCAAACTTTTCGTCATTTCAAAGAGAAATTTCAAATTGAGTTCAATGTTAAAATAAAAGCTAAATGACAAGGTCAAAGTTAAGCTCATAATATATAGAATTTTTAAAGCTAGTTGGCTACACTCTATTGACAGAAATGAAACCTTTAAAGGGTGAGAATATCACAAAATGAAAGTTTGAACTGTAAGTAGATTATCTTGAATAATGGTAGTGCATTGGATCAAAAATGTTATGATGGAACAGGTGGAATAATTCTGCTTCAGTCAATATTCCAAGTAACACGCAGAGCTTATTTGGGCAGATAGAAACATAAATATTACAACTATATAGAATCCAGGACATAGAGATTTCAAATAATTGTGATTCGATAATCTATGCAAAGTTTTATTCTTTAAAATGAAACAACTACAACTTTTAAATTTTAAAGTGACAAAATAAGTAGATGTCAAAAAAATTGGCTAAAAATATACTGCTTTGTGCTTCTTGATTTATAACGACAGAGAATTTAAATACGCAGTGTTCTGTTTCTATAATAGGGAATATCAGAGATAGAGATTGGCTAATGAGCAGGAAACGACGAGTGGGGATAAGGGTTCATTCTCAGGCTTATTCCTGATGAAGGGCTTTTGCCCAAAACATTTATTTTCCTGCTCCTCAGATGCTGCCTGACCGCTGTGCTTTTCCAGCACCACTCTAATCTTGACTCTAATCTCCAGCATCTGCAGTACCCACTTCTGCCTTCATTCTCAGGTTGGCAATCTGTAATCAGCAGGCTTCCACAGGGTTCAGAGCTGGGACTGAAATCATTTACAATATATATCAATGACTTCAAGGATGTGAATGTACAGTAGCAAAATTTGCAGACGCCACAAAAAACAGTGCGAAGGCAAGTTATGAGGGGGTAGAAAATAACAAGAGATATTGATATGTTACACAAAAAGTTGGCAAATGGACTATATTGTGGGAAAATGTGAAGGTGTTCATTTGGAAGGGAGAACAAAAGAACATTATTTGAGGGCATTATTTAAACGGCAAAAAACTGTAGAAAGCTGCACCACAAAGGGGACTTGGGAGTACCTATGCACAAAACAGAGAAAGCTAGCACACAAATGCAGCAGGTCTTTGGGAAAGCCAACGGAGTGTTGGCTCCTACTTCAAGAAGGATGGAGTCTAAGAATAGAGACATCTTCTTACAACTTTCCAAAGTACTGGTAAGACCACACCAGGAGTACTTAATGAAAGCTATCATTTCATCAGAGGAAGATCACAGAAGATTCATTAGTTTGATCCTTAGTATGGAGGGATTGTTTTATGAGCAAAGGCTGAATAGGTTGGGACTCACTGGGGTTTAAAAGAATGAGAATGAGAGGTGACCACATTGATAAATATAGGATCCTTAAGGAGCTTAACAGGATAAATGTTGAGAAGATATTTTCTCTTATGGAGTGTGTGGGACCAGAAAGCATAGTCTCTGAATTCAGGATGCCAATTCAAAACTGAGATGAGCAGGAATTTCTTCTCTCAGAAGATTATGATTCATTGAAATTTCTTGTCAGAGAGAGCTATGCAAGCAGAGTCCATGTGTACAGGACCACCTCAGTTATCTGAGTATCAATTATCCAAATTTCAGATGATCTGAGCAAGATCTCAAGCTCTCATAAAAACATTACCCAAACAATCAGTTAGCCGAACAAAATACCCGTCTCGGTTGGATAATCAAGGTTGTTCTGTATATTTAAGGCTGGCTTCAGTGGAGGCATGGCTGGGGGGGTGGGGGAGAATTACAGGGAAAGGGTAGGAAAGTGGATGTGAGGAGTATTGGACCAGCCAGGATCGTATTGAATGGTGCAGCATACTTAAGGGGCAACGGGCTTTCATTAAATGCGAGGACCAAAACTGCTCACAGTACGCCTGGTGTGGTCTTACCAGTACTTTGTAAAGTTGTAAGAAGACGTCTCTATTCTTAGACTCCATCCTTCTTGAAGTAGGAGCCAACACTCCATTGGCTTTTGTTCCTGTTTCTTGTGGTTTTATGAGCTGAAACTACTTCATTAAGAATAACTTGCACTTACATTGCATCTTCCATTTCCATAGGAAATCCAAAAGTACTCTCATGTCAATTAAATGCTTTTGAAATATGGACATTGGTATAATGAAGTAAACACAAAAGCCAATTTGCATACAAGGTCCCCAAATAACTCAGAAATAGTTTGTTGCCACGATTCTAGTGGAGGATAAATATTGGCAACAATCCATTAGGAGGGTGGGGCTAGTGGGGGCTGACTCCCCTGCTCTCCTTCAAATAGTGCAATAGAGTTTTTTATGTCCAATTAGTAGAGCAGATAGGGTTTCAGTTCATCTGAAAAATGGGAGTTCAGCATTTGGTTAGTACTGTCTTGGGAGTAAATTTTGTGCTCAAAGTCCTTAGAATTCAACTTGAACTCTCAACTTTGCAATTCAAGAGATGAAAGCCCTATCCACTGAGCCGTAGCTGGCAAGCATTATAGCCTGCTTAAAAGGAAAAGTATGTTCCACCAAACTTCTGTTAACTCTTTCTGTTGCATGCTCCTTGAGATTGTGAAATCTCCAGCCATAATATTCTCAGATGCTCTTTCGGCTTCAAGTTTGAAAGGTACAAAACTTGTAATTCCAGATTCAAACTCAGAAGAAAAGACAATTGCAAATGGTACTAGTAGGTTATCATTAGAGAAAAAGGGGCGAGTCTCACCTCTTAACCAATCCAATACACTCTTCTAGCCTCAGTCTGAGCTGCTGATTACTTATCTTGTTGTGGTTTTCTGTAAGCTTTATGAGTGCCTGTTCCAAATTAGTCCATGTAACTAAAGTTCAAAATACATGAACATGTTTCAGTTTTTGTTCATCAGCTGTGCATTAATCACAATATTCAATCATTGAAATCAATTATATTGAACTGTCCATTTCAACAGATTCTAATACATGCTACTTAAATGACAAATAGACATCACGATAAGTTGCAAAATTAGAAATGAGCAAAATTAGAATTATGATGGAAATAAAGACAACTGCTCCCTCAAGTAACAATTCTTAAAAAGTACAGAAGAGGATGAAGATGATGGTAATTGAATTATAAACACAGTGATGCTAGCTACAAACTGGAAAATACTTTATTAGCTCAGTTGATGGCACTAGCTAGTTGGCAAGTGAGTAGCCTATTCTAGCTTTATCAGATTCTCATTCTGCAGTACAGAAATAAATAGCAAATTTCTAAACATCCTTCCATTTACCCCAAGGTATGTTTCCAAGGATGGAAGATACTCCAATTATTTTTCAACAGTCACTGTGTCCGAGTATGGACAGTATCTTCAATTGTAGAGGGCATCAGAGCTAGACTGAATTCTATTTTCAACAGCATGCAGACAATTTTCAACAAGCATTTGCATAGTGATCAGTGGGGAAAAGGAAGATGGACTTTCACCAGTCTAACATGCGGCTACACAGACTGAAAACAGACCCTAACAAGTGCATCTGCTGTGTCCCACTGATTCAACAGCCTAGGGTTTGGAAACTGTTACCTCCTGGGGTATACAGGTTGTTATTTCATGGCTTGCTTCATCCACTCATTAAACCATCACAAGAGCAGTCTTTTTTTTATTTTCAGGGAAGCAAAGTAACTAACCTATCTGTGTGAGCAGTTTAGCTATGCACATGTACGTACCTTGTTCTTCCAATCGTGCAATGTGAAGAAGAGCCCGATTCTTCCTCTTGCTCACAGTCTTCTCAATCTGATTCATGCAGAGTTCGAGCTGTTCTTCTCCATAAGTTCCATCTGATCCCTCCTTCAGCTTTTCAGTACAATAAGCAGCACATCTCAGCAACCATGCGAGCGTGCTAAGTAATGATCGGCACAGACTGATGCATTCTTCTGCTTTCCCATGGCAGCTGGAAGGTTAAAAAGTAACATTAGATTCTGGCATAGCTACACTAAAGTAATCCAGCAACATCGGAGAAAAGCAAAGTACTGCAGGTGCTGGAAATCTGAAACAAGAAAAAAGAAAGCGCTGGAGAAATGCAGTAATGCCAGTATATGTGGAGAAAGAAACAAAGTTAATGTTTCGAGGTCAATACGACTTTTCTTCTAAACAAAAGAAACCCAAAGAACTGCCAATCCTGGAAATCAGAAACAAACAGAAATTGTTAGAAAAACTGAGCAAGTCTGGCAGCATCTATGGAGAGCAAACAGTGTTAACATTTCGGGTCCAGTGACCCTTCTGCGGAATACATGTTTTGAGTCTTATAACTTTTCTTCTTCCTCTTCCAAAGAAGAGTCATAAGACTCATATTCTGCCAGACCTGCTGTGTTCCTGCAGCTCTTTCTGCTTTTATTCCAATAGTATAGGCATTGTAGGGAATTATGTCAATTTCGAAGTCTGTCAAAAGTTTATACCTGGTCAGCTGAAAATTAATACGTTAAATGTGCAACAATGGAAATTTGAAGCAAAAGACAAATTCTAGAAATACAGAGATGGGTATGAAGAAGAAAACAGAAGCTACGATGTTTTTGGCTTCTACCTCTTATCACTGTCTGCCGAAGTGTGAACACATAAAGCAACATAATTTGTTTTATTGTCTTCACAGATGCTGACTGACCAATGCATTTTCAGTTTTCAACTTACTGGGTAAATTGACTTCTGTGGAGAATGATGTGAACACTGGATACAGGCAGAAGACTATGTAAAAAGCATACATTGCAATGATTATATGTCACACCACCACACTTAGATGGAGAAACAGTCGCACACCAATAAAATGGTCTGAACATCAATTTTGTGGGTGGAAAGTAATGAAGTCACTCATCTAGGCAAATTCAAAGTAAGAAAGACTCTCTTCTGTCGTTCAATTCAACCGAGTATGAAGCTAGAGTATTTCATGTGATTTTTTTTAAAAAAAGGAAAAGTGCAAAGCATGCAGAAAACATAAACTGGCAAAAAAAGTGCAAATTACAGATTACTCTAATGAAGTATGAAGTAATATACTTTGGATTCAGAAATGGCAGATGGCAAGACAATATGTAAGCTATTATGTAAATAAGCATGCGCAAAAAACAATCAGAAGTCAGATATGACCTAGACTATATCAGAAGAGACATGAAATATACAAACAAGGAAGTACAGGTTGTTCTCCTATATCATACATTTCTTCAATCTGATTTTGCTGTAATGCAATTGATGAATTGGGAATCATTTTTTTAAACGTGAACTCCCATTGGCTATTTTGCGATTCCATCCCCAATTACCTTGGATAGGTATATGGAGGATAGTGGGTTAGTATAGGTTAGGTGGGCTTGGATCGGCGCAACATCGAAGGCCAAAGGGCCTGTACTGCGCTGTACTGTTCTATGTTCTACCTTCTGTACATCCCCTATTACCTTAAGTTCAATTTAAGAATGGTCAAGAAAAAGAGGTTGGATGATGGGGCAAATGTTTTCTAACCATTGTCCGAGGGCAATGACCCACAGCCATCCACTTGTGGACTGAATATTTTCTTTCGTTGTAACCCTGTACCCAGAACTGCACCTGAAAGCAATGATGATGCTGATGATGGCCCTCAGCCCCTGTCTGAATACATATTGCAACTCAGCAAACTCAGAAATCCTTAAAGTGTTAAATTTATTGTATTAATTCATTAATTTATATGATTTTAACATTTACTTAGACTGTGCTATCATTTGTGTTAGACTAACTACTATTTTTGTCTCAATTCTTACTGATATTTTTGGTGGTTCATCCCTAACCCTGTTTTTCCCATAGGGTCTGTTATTTCTATTGTGCAATTTTCTATAACATAAGGTCACATAAGAACACAACTACCGCGGTACAGCAGAACAGGCTGCACTATTAAAATTACATAGGACTGGATATACCGAACTTTAACTATTATAATCAGTTCGGTGTACCCTACTCTAGTAATGTTGGTTTTAAAGGAAGTCTTGTGAAGTTGTTGTTGGATTATAAGATGGAGTGACTTAGCTATCACAAGAAAAGAGATAAATTTGAGTTATATTTCCTGAACTTGAACAGCTTAAAGAGCAATTTCACTGAGGTGTTCAAAATGAATTAAGCAGATTTCAAGAAATGCAGAATAAGGGACAAGATTTGTAGAATTGAAAAATCAAATTCTTCACGTAGAATTGATGGTGATGTGTAACACTACCCCAGAACACTTCATTACAGAATTAATTTTGGCATTTAAAAGTGAGATAGATGTCTACTGAAAGGTAAATATACTAAGGTACATGGAGAAAGACTGGGAATTGGGATTAAAAGATAGTGTACCATAATTTGTAAATGGAAAAGGAGCATCAATGGCCAAAAGACTTATTCTTTCCTTGAAAATACTGATTATTTTACAAAACAAAAGTTTTCCAGTGCTACCTGCTTTTACTCTTCCATTGCATTTTATGTTCCACACATACAAGTGTGAGTGCAAAGCAGTTAAATTCAACTGTCTGATCACATACCCTCTTCTGAGCTTGTGCCTCTATCTTGCACTTAAAATTTTTGTTTTTATATCACATATAATATTACATTTCACATTATCTCTAGCACAAAGAATCGTGCATCAGGTTTCCACTGCACTTCCTTTTCTCTAACACAAACATTTTCAGGTTTTTTGATCTCTCCTCATAGCTTAGCTGTTTAATCCCAAGTGTCAGTTGTACTGAGCACTTGTCTGTTTTCTCAATGATACTTTGTAAATTGTGCTGAAAGCACAGAGGAGTACTGCAACTGTGGAAAAGGACATAAATGCATGGACCATGACTGACCTGAGCCGATCACAAAACATGTCCATTAATTCCAGAAGAGCTTTAACACACAGTTCCCTGGAGTAATCTTCAAACTGAAATAGAAATTTTCAAAATGTTTATTGAATCTAAATATAGCAATCTTCAAAAACATATAATGCAGATGGCTCTTGGAATAAGTAAGAAAGACATTAGATATTCAGAAGGATGTTCATTTTACTTGTGAGCTGAAAAACAAACAAAACTACTCAAATAAAAAGCTATGCTGTTTGGTTTCACCGATTCAAATTAATTTAGACTTGTATGTTTGCTCACTTGATGTTCAAATAGAGGATAAGAAAAGGAAAGTAAAAATCTTTCCTTTAGAAAGTAACAACAGAAAAAATTAGTACATCAGCAATAAATACGCTGACATTTGATTTGCTACTTGCAAATTAGTTAGTTACATGTGCACTTCAGCACAGTTTTAAAATAACCATTAATGGGATGTAAGCATTGCTGCTCAGACCAACATTTATTGCCCACCTCAAATTACTAGTCTAGTGACACTATCAATACACCACCTCCTCGTGATGTCAAAGAAAGATACATTGTGTGGTCAACTTGGATCACTTTGTGATACATTTTTAAACCTTATGCAGGTTTAAGAGGGAACACTGTTGACCACTGTCAGAGGAAACAGATGCATGCCTTGCTTGTAAATCCTTCAGTAGAAATTACAATTAAAACAATCCCCATTAGAGGAATATATGTAATTTCTAAGAAGAGTATTTCATGCTCATCAACAATTAGGTAAGATGGCTTGTACATGGAAAGACAATTCATTGATTTCATCACCACACACAGGTTTTTTTAAAAATGGGAATGGAGGTGAAAACTGGTGAATAGCATGGGTGAATAAGTGAAATTAGTATGGTAGAAGTGTGTATTTGTGCATAAACACATGCCTGGTGAGCAATGAAGTGGAAGTGTAAAAAAGACAAGAAAATTAGAGCATTTCTCAAAGTGTGAAATTTATTGGAGAATCATAGAAATTTACAGGACAGAAAGACATCATTAGTCATACTGGCTGACTAGGGGCCATCCGGACTAATCCCACTTTCCAGCTCTTAGTCCGTAGCTTTGAAGGTCATAGCACCTTTGAAAGTCATAGGACCTCGATCTATTCTATCCTGGCACCTCATAATTCTTTTAGGTCTCCTCTAAGTTTCTTCGGTTCTAAATAGAACAAACCAAGCCTATCATTATTTGTCAATACTACCATTTTCCTGCTTAGGCACCACCTCTGTCCCCTCTTTAATACACACACATACTTTCTATAGTGCACTGACCAGAATCATTCACAGTGCTTCAGCTGTGACCTAACTAATGTGTTTTTTGTTTCTAAAATAACTTCACTGCTCTCATATTCTGTATTTGTTAATAAAAGCTAATAGGTCATATGTCTTCTTGACAGTCTTACCAACCTGTTCAACCATCTTCAGGAAATTCCATGTACGCCATACTCCAAGTCCTTCTTATTTCTCTACACTTCTCAATGTTTATTCATTCTATCTTCCCTGGCTTGTTTGCCATCTCAAATGCACTACCTCACACTGTCCCAGGCTGAATTCCATTTGCCAATACCTAACTAATCTGAATTAAACTCCATCTGCCACTTCTCAGCCCTATGGCCCATCTGGTCAAGAAGCTGCTGTAATCTGAGGTAACCGTCTTTGCTGTCCACTACACCTCCAATTTTGGTGTTATCTGCAAACTTACTAACTGCACCTCTTATGCTTGCATCCAAATCATTTATATAAATGACAAAAAAATAGAGGACGCAGCACCGATCCTTGGTCACAGGCCTCCAGTCCAGGCCTCCACCACCATCCTCTGTCTTCTACCTTTGAGCCAGTTCTGTATCTAAATGGCTAGTTCTCCCTGTATTCCGTGAGATCTAACTTTGCTAATCAGTCTCCTACGGGGAACCTTAGCGAGCTGCTGCATTTTGGGAAAGCAAATCTTAGCAGGACTTATACACTTAATGGTAAGGTCCTGGGAGTGTTGCTGAACAAAGAGACCATGGAGTGCAGGTTCATAGCTCCTTGCAGGTAGATAGGATGGTGAAAGAGGCGTTTGGTATGCTTTCTTTTATAGGTCAGAGTGTTGAGTACAGGAGTTGGGAGGTCATGTTGCGGCTGTACAGGACATTGGTTAGGCCACTATAGTTGGAATATTGCGTGCAATTCTGGTCTCCTTCCTATCGGAAAGATGTTGTGAAACTTGAAAGGGTTCAGAAAAGATCTACAAGGATGTTTCCAGAGTTGGAGGATTTGAGCTATAGGGAGAGGCTGCTAGGGCTGTTTTCCCTGGAGCGTCGGAGGCTGAGGGGTGACCTTATAGAGGTTTACAAAATTATGAGGGGCATGGATAGGATAAATAGACAAAGTCTTTTCCCTGGGGTCGGGGAGTCCAGAACTAGAGGGCATAGGTTTAAGGTGAGAGGGGAAAGATATCAAAGATACCTAATGGGCAACTTTTTCCATGCAGAGGGTGGTACGGGTAGGGAATGAGCTGCCAAAGGAAGTGGTGGAGGCTGGTACAATTGCAACATTTAAAAGACATTTGGATGGGTATATGAATAGGAAGGGTTGGGAGGGATATGGATCGGATGCTGGCAGGTGGGACTAGATTGGGTTGGGATATCTGGTCAGCATGGACGGGTTGGACCGAAGGGTCTGTTTCCATGTTGTACATCTCTATGACTCTATGCCTTCCTACAGACTACAGTTTTCTTCTTCAGTACTGAATCCACAGCCAATTTTACTATCGCCTGCAAATTTCTTAATGATTCTCGATCAAACCACAGATACAAAGGAAAGGATTAATACTGAATCTTGCAGAAACCACTGGAAACAGTATTCCAGTCATCAAAGTACATGCCATAATTCTTTTCTTGGTACATCTGAGCCAATTTTGGATACAAATTGCCACTTTGCCTTTGTATTTACTTTTGCTTGTGAACATCACCCTTGTGGCTCCCATAACAAAAGCTTTGTTAAAGATAAGTAGATTACATTAAATGCACTGTCCTCATCAATATCCTTGCTACCTGCTCAAAAAATGTAATCATGTTAATCAGACTTGACATTCCTATTCATCTTGTCCTTTAAAACACAAATTATATTGCTTTTTACTCATATCGGGTGTGGTTGGACATTGTGCTGGTAGCTGCACCCATGTTTTTTTTACTACAGCCATTGACAATAACACCACGTTCTGCAGCTGGATAGTTATCTCAGAACAAATATTCCAAGTGTAATTAACAGTACTATTGCCAAAACCTAAATCAGGTCTAATTTTGTCAGCTAACATTTGTCTTCATATCAGATCATGAGACATGAGTAGAGATAATGATTAAAAGAGAAGATGGGAGAGAGTGCATAAGAGAATAGAGCAAAAGGAACAGTACTGACTCCCATCATACACATCAAAAGAACTCTTTGAAATCATGCATCAGATAATGCAGCAGATTTTTGTTTTCTAAAATTGCTCAATTTGTTTAAATACAGACCTTTGCAATAGCAGACATGACACTTGCATAAGACACCATCTGTAAAATTGGAAGAAAATCAGAGACTCAAATCATAGGTTTTCTGAACACAATGACATTTTGATAGATACAGGTTAAGCTAACCATTTCACACTGCTGCTATGTCAAGGCAACACAAGTGGTATTTTCCACCAACAGAATGCTGCTGTCAAGAAAAGTGATTTTCTGCTTACCATAGAAATTTGCAATGTGATATATGAATTTCAGTTCTAGTCGGTGGGGTAAGTGGGCTAGATGTGGGCTCAGAACATTCTGAAAAAGAGTCATTTGACCCAAAATGTCAATTCTGATTTCTCTCCACACTTGCTGCAGACCTGCTGAGCTTATCAAGCAATTTCTGTTTTTGTCTTTAACCGTACTTAATCAGCCTGTATCTGCAAAACTCAGAACATTTGATTCAACACCTTAAATGTGAATCATTGAATGGACAGCACCTACTGAACAAGCTATATGCTAAGCATTGTACTAAAAACCAATTTAAGATTATCAGTTGGGCTCAGAATATTGCTCATTTTTGCTTGCTGGTGGCAAAAGATACTCATACACAGGGTACCTAGCTTCTGCAGGGAAAAGGGTCATGTCTAGACTTTGCACCTTCTTGAATTGAATAAAAGTGTGGGGGACAATAGTTCCCTGGTGCATTCTCCATGCAGTGCCTTGACTAATAAGTTAACTTGCCAACCAATCAGCACATGCAGTAAAAAATGTCTTTAGTGAAGTCTTTCAGCTACTGTCAGTTCTAAAGAAGGATCACTGAACTCGAAATGTCAAAAGTGCCTTCTTTCCACAGAGCTGCCATATCAGCTGAGTATCCTCAGCAATTTCTGTTTGTGTTTCAGGAAAAATTATTGCTTGATTTAAAAGTTGTAATTCTTACACCTGCCCCAACAAGTGCAAGACAAAAACTTCAACAATGTCTTTTTTTTTTCAGCAATACTCATATTCTATACTACCAATCAATATCAAACTATACTCACACGTTTAAATGGAATTAAAAAGATAGTCTCTCAACGTTTATCTCACTGGATGCTACATAATTGCCCCTTCTAGAGGTAAAAAACTCATGCTTGTCAAGCACATTGTAGATGCAAACCATGTAATTTCAAATATCAGGCCAACAATACCAAATGGAATGAAACGAGGAGAAAATAATTTCAAATAAAATGAATGAGAACATAATTTAAAGAGAAACTTACAAGACAGCATGACTGGAATTTAGTTTCCGTTTCCTCACACTTAATGTGCAATGTGATGACACTCAACAAATAACATACGGACCTTCCAGATGGTAGAAAAATGAAAGGAAGGTTGCAAAAGGCATGCAAAATTCCTACAATTTCCTGCTGCTGCTTTCAGAAGTTGTAGGCTGACATTCATCTGAAACATGAATGCAGCAAAATAGATATTTTTAATCAACCTGTTCAGAGTTGTGATGACACATGCCTGGAGCAGGTGGGATTTGAATCCAGGACTTTTGGCTCAGAGCTAAGGACACTACTACTACACCCACAAGAATCCCCACCACAGCTAAACACATCTTTTATATTAATAGGAACCACAGTTCTTGCATTAAGCACGGGAAAAGTGGAATAAAGTTACAGATTGTAAAAGAAAATGTTAAAAACAGCCTAATTGAACACAAAAAAATATGATCAATGATCAGATATTTTTCAAGAGCTTTGGACAAACCCCAAATGTTAAATAATGGTAGATGATCTTTTAAATATTGAAATTGCATATCCAATGAATTTTCCTACTGAAGCAAAATTTACAATAAATGATATGATTTCATTCTGGGAAGGTAGTGCTAGCCAGCGTAGAGATCACCACGTTTTACTTTGTAGGCCATTTAGCTATTTACCATGACGTTTTATGGACAGAAATATAAAGTTTATATGCAAGGTCCCATTTAATTTCTTTTATCTCAGTTTGAAGAGACCACTAGTTACTGGTGCACTGCTTCAATGCAAAGAAGTAAGAGCACAAAAGGACAGATTCCCACTTGCAAAGTTTGCACAATAACTAAGGGAAAACAAGTGTAAACAGGATCGGGTTGTCTGGATGTTAAGAGCCAAATACCAGATTTCGGGAACCACATGTAACTCTCAGCCAAAAGGTTGGGCACAGTGATTTATAGACTTTTGAATCACATTACCTGTGAACTAATAGCATACTTCAAGTAAGACATAATCAGAGGATTGGGGGATGGGCCAACCAAGGCCTGTTCCAGGAGATGATCTAGAGAAAATTGAAACAAGATCAGAACAATTTTATTCTGTGAACCAAAGCACCCTGATAGTAGTTAACAATACTGAGTGCCCTGTAATACTAAAACCTGGCAGTGATTGTTTCTCCCAGTTAAAATATGAGAACTCCAATTCATCTAGCCAAATTGCAGTGCTAAAATATTAAACTGAAGATGGTTGAAATAGACATTCCTCCTATTATAGTTCTATTAAATGTACTCTTACCGTGTATACTGACCAAAACGATAGAAAAATCTCAGGTGTGATTAGACTGTGCTGTGTTAGCCTATAGCAGTGAAAATCATACTATTTGCCTCTGTGCCCTCAGTTGGAAAGGAGGGAGAAAGTTTCTTCATTCAAATTATCTGTAATATTTACTCTATCTCAATCCCTAATTAATACAGCTGCCTGAAACTGGGTAGACATCACTGAAGCTTCAGTGGGACTAGTAAAAAGATTTGCAGAAGTTCATTGCTTAGATCCATGCATTAACAATGAACTTGAATAAAATGAACAAGACAGTTGGTGCTCTTGAGACAGTAGCCAGTATGTCTGTGGACCTGGGAAATAAACTGATAAGAAAGTTTGGGATAAACATTCTGATAAGAACAAACATATCTGTTTGATTATTGAGTACGAAGGCAATTCCTAATAGCTCATAATTAAAATATCATTGACGAGAAAACTGAAAAGGATTTACACAGCAACATTAATTGCATGCTCTCTCCACATACACCATTTGCCTGCATGCGTGCTTCAAGCATATTCTGCTTTTTGTGAGCAAGACAGTTAGGATATTTTTTTCTTATACCTTGTCTAATCAGTTTAGCTCTGGATATCTGATCAGTACCTTTTTTTTACTTCATCAATCAGATAAAACTGTTAACAGGTTAATGAAACAGTGGAATGAGTTATTTCCTAAATTTATTTTAAAGTATTACAAGACTCATTCATGACTTAGCTGTTGTTTTTCTGTTTTAAACAACCAATTAATCACATCTCCAAAGCTTAGAAACAGATGTCAAGCCATTGAATAACTCACCTGAGAGTCCTAGGAGATCCCATGTGGGACCCTTTGGAAAAAGCTTTTTCATATTTATGGCCCATTGATAGTCTGTCCATCGCTCCTTCCAGGCCTGAAGAATGGCCTGCCTCAGGTTCACCACCTTCATCTGTTAATGCCAGGACAAGCAAAAGGAGAATAAAAATAATCAGGTTTACCATGCTAATATTATTATGACATTACGCATTATGGCAATGCCATCAGAACAATCAAGATGTCAGAGACTCTCAAAACAAAAAATCAAAGCAGCAAGGTTTTGTGTAATACAACCACGTGATGATTTGGTCAGAATAAAAAAACATTTCTGACTGCAAAAACTTCATTAATGCAGATGTCAAATTCACTAAAGCTCATTTGTGGATGGCTGAAATAGTCATTTCAAATGAACTTGGGATAACATCAAGCAGTATTTAGAAATGCTTTCCTTCAAATTTTGGTTTAGCCCAAAGAATCTCTTGAGATGCAAAATACGTAACATACTACTAACTGTAGAAACAAACTGAATCTCTAACAATTTACAACAAAAGAGATAGCAATGGTCGATTGCCCATTTGAGCAATCAGTACTATGTCTAATGATCTATTCCTTCCCCTGGTCCACACTGACCCCTGCTTAAAATAGTCAGTGACTGGTCTTTTTAAAAATGCAACTCAACTTCATATATAGCAAAACACTTATGTTCCAGCTGCTTTCCATGATGTCCATCTCTTTTGCCAAGCACTCATCATCTCCTTCAGCCTCTCCTTCTATGGTTCATCATCTTTTTCTCATTAAGATTCTGAAAAATGCCTTGGGACTTCTTTAAAGTAGAAGATGATATCTACAGGCAACTTATTGATAGTTGACAAATGGAAAATTTGGTGTAAAAATGTGCATTCCAATCTGTAACTAACTACTGCACAATTAAGCTATTGTTAGATTGGTATGATAGTTTATGATTAGCTCCAGCACAACTGAAAAGAGAGGATGGTGACTTTGTTGTTGGCTTTACCATGTAGTACTAAGTTCACTATATGTCACCTGATTTGCGAGTAAAAGGCTAGCTGTGATTTGAGATGTCAGTTTCTTTAAGTGATAATAGGTTTGAGATGAAAGGCTTTTCCCAGTTAGATTTGATAAAATGATCGTAACTGTTAGGTGTTGATCAATAATTAGTCATGCACAAGCTAGAGTTTTTCTTGATCTGGGGTGTCTGTATATAGTGAGATCACATTTGGTCTGGGGTACTAACTTATAGTGAGTTCAAGGTTGAATGGAGGCTACAGTCCATACTGAGTTCATATTTAATCTGAGGAGTAGGTCTATATTGAGTTCGTGTTTGATTTGGGGAGTCACTTCATATGGAGTTCAAGTTTGATCTGGGAGTCAGTCTATATTGGGTTCAAGTTTAATCTGGGGTATCAGTCTGTATTGAGTTCATGCTTGATCTGGCCAGTCAGTCTATATTGAGTTTATAAAGTTAAAAATCACACAACACCAGCTTATAGTCCAACAGGTTTAATTGGAAGCACACTAGCTTTCAGAGCGTCGCTCCTTCATCAGGTGGTAGTGGAGGACTCAATCTTAACACAGAATTTATAGCAAAAATTTACAGTGTGATATAACTGAAATTATACATTGAAAAATTGATTGTCTGTTAAGCCTTTCATCTGTTAGAATACCATGACAGTTTCACTTCTTTCATGTGTAAATCACAAAACCTTTTTTTTAAAAAGTTGCATTCTCAGGTTAGCTGTTAACAATGGTGATAGCTAGACAATATGTTGAAGGTGTT
>NC_057742.1:9867285-9887943 GCF_004010195.1 Chiloscyllium plagiosum
CACACACACCCTTACAGACACACACACTCACACATACACCCCCTCACAGACTTAAGTCACTCTGCACTCACTACACACACTTTCTCTCACTCTCAACCCCCAACCCAGACAGACAGACACACACACACACACACACAGACAGACAAATGCACACATATATTTTGTGGGGTGAATTTGTACTTGCAGGGTTACATTGTACTTTGCTCAAAAACTGCATGAATTTATGTAAAACTCTTATCTCACTTTTTAGATTAGAATCAATATAAACATCATGGCGAACACAGGGGCTAACACCTTCAACATAGTGTCTAGCTATCACCATTGTTAACAGCTAACCTGAGAATGCAACTTTTTAAAAAAAAAGGTTTTGTGATTTACACATGAAAGAAGTGAAACTGCCATGGTATTCTAACAGATGAAAGGCATAACAGACAATCAATTTTTTCAATGTATAATTTCACTTACATCACACTGTAAATTTTTGCTATAAATTCTGGGTTAGGATTGAGCCCTCCACTATCACCTGATGAAGGAGCGACGCTCCGAAAGCTAGTGCGCTTTCAATTAAACGTGTTGGATTATAACCTGGTGTTGTGTGATTTTTAACTTTGTACATCCCAGTCCAACACTAGCATCTCCAAATCATGACTAATATTGAGTTTATTTTTGATCTGGCCAGTCAGTCTATATTAAGTTCATGTTTCATCTGGGGAGTCAGTCTACATTGGGTTCACCTTTGACCTGGAGTGCCAGTCAATATTGGGTTCATGTTTGATCTGGGGAGTCAGTTTATATGGGGCTTATGCTTGATTTGGGGAGTCAGTCTTTATTGAGTTTATGTTTGATTTTTAGGGAGTCAGTCTACACTGAGTTCATGTTTGATTTGTGGGCTCAGTCTATAGTGAGTTTATGTTTCATCAGGCGAGTCATTCCTCCATTAACCATGCAGTGGATGCCAGTTTATAATTAACTAGAGGAGGAGCCAAGCTACAAGATCAAACCTCGCTCCAAAAAAAGAAAACAATGAGAATCATACAACAAATGAAAGGTGCTTTACCTGAAATATTTCTGACTAAATCCCAAACTCAGCGCCGCTCGAAACGACTAGCCCCCTCAAGCAAAACACTCCGCCATATTATCCACCAAGAGCCACCCACCAACAACACCCGCGGCAATTGGCCGAACGCGTTGCGGGCCGAACCAATGGAGTCAATGAGGTGGTGTCGGGCGCGCTGCCTCCTGGGAGTTGTAGTTGAGGACGGCCGCGGTGCTGCTGGATAGAGAAGGGAGCGGAAACCACAACTCCCAGAGTGCCTCGCGAACAGCTCCCTGTCACCTGCTTTGGAAGCGCAGAGATGGTAAGTCAAGCTGCTTCTGCTGTTGGAAATCCATGAGATTTAGATTTAAGATAATGTACGATTATATACCTGTATACTTGTGTCTGCACGTATGTGAACGTGAATGGTATAAGCTTACGCATAAAATGCCGGTGTTTGTATATGTCTTGAAATGATATGATTTGTTTGGCTGCATATTAATGCTGGTTGTAATCCAAAGGTTATACCTCATTCCCTCTTGAGCACTTGCATCCCTCATGGGGTTGCTGTGTTTTTCTGACTCATTGGATTGTAGTTTTTAAACAGTTACAGCATTGCAATTCTAATGCAGGTTACCCTGCCGCCTCCACCCTTGCTGCAGGTTAGCTGCAGTGACAGATGTTCTATTGATTCAGTTGAGCTCAACGTTTTCCGTGAAATGGGGTCAGCTTACTTTTTTGGGGGGTGGGAGCGTACATAATATTTCATTTAAACCCACTGAATCGCAATTACTCCCCCCACCCTTTTCCCAGAAATGTGATTTCTCTCTTTATTTGTAATTAAATCCATTTATGAGAGGGTTTTTAATACCAGAAATTAAAGCCATGGTTTATTCCTTCTCCATTAAACATTCAGAACTATTTACATTAACTCAATAATATTGGCTTCTTGCAGAATATGTTGATTTCATTTTTCGTCCTAGCAACAGTAAAATGCATTTACATTATTTACAAGAAAAATCAAGTTACAGTCATTCAGTATTTGCTTTTCAGTTTGCTGTCTTTTTTTTCTCTCTTCTCATCCTGATTATTTTTTTGAGAGGTATAGCTTTCCATTTCCTCTTAAAAACAGTAATATTTCATTAGGGATGGACTGGTGTCAGCTAATTCAGCCTCTGTGTTCCTTTAAGAGTAGAGGGAAAGAAGCCTATTTTTACTCCCATCAGGCTTGTGATACTGAATTCTCCCTGCAATTACTTCTAGTAATGATATATATATATTTTTCAAAATCGTTCATGAAATGTGGGCATCATTGGCAAGGCTTGCATTTGTTGCCCATCTGTAACTGCCTTTGAATTGCCCAGCTTGCTAGAGCTATTTTATGGTATTGCTGAGACTAGCTTTTTTTTATTAATTTGAAATTAAATTCCACCTGCTGCTGTTGTTGGATTTCAACCTTGACCCCAGAAGATTGACCTCGGTCTCTGCATTACTAGTCCTGTGATAATACCACTAAGCCATCTTCCTCTCCTGCACATGTAGCTGTTTTTATCCAGGTTTTGGCATGAGGGAAGGCAGAAGCTTCTGACAAGGTGATGCCAATTCCTACTGCTGTATTATGGTTTGTGGTGTTCTTTGCACTGCTTTTTGGTTGAGATATTAATTTGAAGTTGCTTCTAGTAGATGTAAAATAATTGTCCCTCAGTCAAGATCACAAAAGAAAATAGATGATCAGGGTATGAACACCATTGTTTAAATTTATTTTATGGGATGCAGGCATCGCTGGCTGGCCAGCATTTATTACCGTCGCTAGTTGCTCTTGAGAGGGTGGTGGTGAGCTGCCTTCTTGAACTGCTGCAGTCCACCTGCTGTAGGTTGACCCACAATGCCATTAGGGAGGGAATTTCAGAATTTTGACCCAGTGACAGTGAAGGAATGGTAATACATTTCCAAGTCAGGATGGTGAGTGGCTTAGAGGGGAACACTCTGGAAGTAGTCATGGGTTAGGAAAGTGCTGTCTGAGGATCTTTGGTGAATTTCTGCAGTGCATGTTGTAGATAATACACACTGCTGCTCCTGAGGTTTGAGGGAGTGGATGCTTGTGGATGTAGTGTCAATCAAGTGAGTGGCTTTGTCCTGGATGGTGTCAAGCTTTTTGTGTTGGAGCTGCACTCATCCCAGTAAGTGGGGTGTGGTCCGTTACTCCTGACTTATGCCTTGTAGATGGCAGACAGGCTTTGGGGAGTCAAGAAGTGAGTTACTTGCCTCAGTATTCCTAGCAGAAAGTGAGGACTGCAGATGCTGGAGATCAGAGCTTAAAAATGTGTTGCTGGAAAAGTGCAGCACGTCAGGCAGCATCAAAGGAGCAGGAGAATCGATGTTTCGGGCATAAGCCCAGGAAGAAGGGCTTCTGCCCGAAACGTCGATTCTCCTGTTCCTTTGATGCTGGGAAGAAGGGCTTATGCCCGAAACGTAGATTCTCCTGCTCCTCAGTCTTCCTAGCTTCTGATCTGCTTTTATAGCTACTGTGTTTTATGTGTTGAGTCCAGTTGACTTTCTGACCCTGAGTTCTTGTGGGATTTTGTTGTGCATATAGCAGCTGTCAAATTTCCTATTTTCTAACAGCAACTGCACTTCCATTTACTCTACATCAATGCAAGTATTTATTTTCTGCACTTATTTTTAAAATAGCCTGTCAGTGCGCCAATTATGAAATAGTCATTGCTTTTCTAAGGTGAGTTGGGAGGGTGGAGGCAAATGCAATAACCAGAATACCAGCAAAGTTACAGTAAAAAAGCCACGGAGACTGTCAGGAAGAACATGAGTAAGAGAGAGAAAATGCAAGAATCAGACTGCGGGACATTCGGTATCTGAAAGAGAGGTTACGATATAGGGCGCAACCTTTCACCATCGTATGTACTAGGTGAATTCAGTTGGGTTATTTTCAACACATCTCTTAGTGGAATGAGCTTACAGTAAAACGCAACTGTTTCAATTTACCACAAAATTAGTAATCACCTGCATTAAGTTGGCATGGTAATAGAATATGAAGTATCACCCTAACACAAAGGAGATTTGATAGAGATATTCAGTATTATGAGAGACCTGGGCAGAGTAGATAGGGAGAAACTCTCCCACATATGAAGGGATCGAGAACAAGCTGGAACAGATTTAAAGTATTTATTAAAAGAAGCAAAAGCAAACATGAAAAATTTTGATTTTCACGCAGCACATGGCCTGGAATGCACAGTCTGAATCTGAGATTGGTGGAGGTAAAGCATTCCAAAGGAACTTAGACTGCCATTGGAAAAGGAAGAAGTCAGGAGTACAGTGATCTGCTCATTCAGAGAGCTGGTGCAGACACGAAAGACTGAGTGGTCTCCTTCTGTGTTGTAACAATTCTGTCATTCTGCAGTGGCTTCTGCTTGAACTTGAGGCTGTACTTGACCTGGAAGCACTGAGCACTGATGTTCTAAGATAGAAAAATGATCCTGTTTCTCACCATTAGGATCCCTTATCTGATCAGCACAAACTAACCTCCAGATATGATAAAAACATATCTTTTAAATAGTGTCTTTAACATAATGAAGTGTCCTAAGATGCCTCACAGGAGCATCATAAAGTAAAGTAAACCACCATGCCACATAATGAGATGTTGTGTTGGAATGGTAGATATTAAAGAGTGTCTTAAAGGAGGAGTATGAGAGGTGTGGTAGGAAGGGTATTCCAGAGCATGGGGCCTTGGTGTTTAAAAGTTCATCACTAATTGTGATTAAAATTGTGGATGCCCAATTGGCCAGAATTGGGGGAATTGCAGGTATTTTAGAGAAGAATGGAAATGTCTTGCATTCTGAATCTCTAAAGATCCACTACACAATCCGAACCTTCCAGGGTGGTGTGTTCTTAGGGATGTTGCAAAAGCTGAGCTGGGGTGTGTAAAGCCCATATGCCTGTTGAGAAGCCAGCTCAGTCCCCTGTCCCGGAACTTGTGATTGTTGAAGTATTCCTCTTCTGTCTTCAATTATTCCAACCGTATTCATCAGCAAGCCTCAATATTCTGAGTTACAAGATGTTGCTCACATGGAGGTCGCCCCCCACATCACTTTATTTTTTGTTCCACATCACTTTATTTTTTGCTCAAAGTAAAATTTGACTGCTGCAGATTTAATTGTAGTTGAGTGCTGTTGGGGAAAATTAACTTGGTATGTGTATTGTTGAGGACTGGTTGGAGACTTCCAGAATTTGAATAGTAATGTAACATTAATGTCCCCCAGCTATACCATGTCTGAACAGATATTGCTCTGAGGTCTGCAAGATTCTTTACTGCTGTTCTATACTGACAGGAAGATTGTATAACCTTTATCTAATCTGCTGATCTGTCAAAACGACAAGAACTCCTGCATTTTTCTGTTTTGTATTGAGACATGTTGTGACTTGCTCTAATTGCACCTTTCCAAATCAAAGGCCATAATGTAGTAAATAACAAAACAGTAAGGGAGGAGGAAGGGATCTCCCTGAAGGGCACAATTTTAAACTGACCTTTGTAAAGTCAATTCATGCCATATATAGTGAGCAGTGTTGAGAAAACAGCTTTGTTCCCTACATCTCTCCCAAAACTCCTTAGACTGAGAGGAAGGAGAGACTAAGAGGTGAGGTATGCAAGCTTTAATATACATTACGACATGTGAATACAATTGGGATGAGCCTGTATTTTTCTAGGAAGGGACTTGATCTCTATCGGAGGTTTCGATGGAAAGTGACACAGTGGCTTTGTTGCTTGGAAACTTTGCAGTTGTTTGAGGGTTTAACAATGGGAAAATCAAATTTGTCAACACAGAGAAGAGTCCACTTTTCTTTTAAAAATATTGAACTTGGGAGTTATCCCTTGGCGAGCCCTCTGGTATATTATGTACTTGGAACTGTACATAATATACCAGAGGGCCAACATTGAGAAAGCCAACTCTTCTTTTCAAAATTAAGAAAGTTTAAACTAAAAATAACAAATATTTCTCTTCCCTTTCATGGAAATATCTTACGATTTCTAAGTATGAACTTTCTTGAATCTTATTAGTTCCTTTCATTTTGAAAGTAAAGGTCAAATCTAATTGCTATCTACCAATTTTAATTCTTGTAGATTAAACTGTTTCTGTGCTAATTTTGACTGGATTTATCATAATATGGAGAGTACTCTGCATTCAGTCTGCCCTCATTGACTCCTCCACCTTAAGCATCTTACTTTTACAGGAGTTGCCCTAACATCTCATCTGCTTGAATGAATCTAGGATCCAGGGGTGTAACTTTGACACTCCCTAGTGACAGGCACTGGATATCCTTGGCTTTTATTTTTTTCTATCCTGAAAATAGATCACTAGTTTCAATCATTATTCCAGAGAAAGACAAACACACCAAGCCATAGGTGTAATAAATTTCCTTAGTTCAGTTAATGCATCTCATCCCTGCAGGGTCCAATGTAATTTTTGCATACGCTATTCAGTCTCACTTCACTAGAATAATTTTAATTAAACTGAATAACCTGTTGCCACTTTGTCCTGTCCTAAGCTTGAGGAGATTATTGAGATTACCTCAATACTGCTTAGTCGAATGTCCAATTCCCAAAGACCAGTCTGCCTTCTTGGCATCTGACACTCTGTTTTATTCGATATCAGTTAACAGTCAAGATGAAATCAAACATTTTCTACCATAATGGGTGTTCATGAACTGGCCAATGTATTGCTTATTATTTGTCCTCCATGTGGAGATTATGTACAAGATGGCTCATTCACATCTTAACAGTTTACAGGTTAAAACCTTTTGTTCCTTCCTCTTGAGGAAATACACAGGGCTTTTAAACTACCTGTTTAAAGGAACTTTTTAATTTATTTTCCAAACTACTTTGGTAAAGTTTTATTGTGGTGCACTGTTCCAAACTGTGTTGTTGATTGGCAAAAGCCCTTCTTTCTCACATCCTCTCCTCCTGATCCCGAGGTTACAGCACTATTCGTGAATGAGACCTGTAGGTATTCCAGCAACTGAGCTGCATGGAGAAAGAAGATAGTGTGGTGAGGACATCTACATCCATCCATTGATTAGTAGTGAGATTTTCAACTCCTTTGTCCACAAACATAATTCCACTCAATACACATGAGTTCCTCTCACTTTGGTGTTCAGTCCATGTGCCTCTGGTGACATTAAAAATATTGGATACTGTAAGGTTTGTGTTTCAGCCTGATATTCTCCATCCTCTTCGTGTCACTTACCTTGTCTCCAACTATACCCAGGATGCTAGGCATTTCCCACATCCACTGCCCCCAACTACACTTCACACACACCCCCTCCTTCCAAGCTCTCCCAACTCTGGCTGATGACAAGTCTGCATGCAAGCTGCCGAGGAGCAGAGCACACATGCCTGATGCGCTGCTGGCTTCATCATGAAGGTAGGATGTAATAATAAGAAATTTCACACTAATAAATATTCATGGCTGCACAAGTATGAACCTGCCATGGACGACATGAAGCACAACACTGATTTGATCTCTCCTTTTCAACTTGGCATTGGGAAACAGAAATTTCAGCTCTGGTCGAACTCAGTCACCTTGCAATTCGTGACTTTTGTTCTCATGAGATCTATAAAATCACCGTCTTCCTTTGGAAAACCATCAAAAAATCTTAAAATGTGACAAACTTGAATTAATTTACTGCTTGTGTATAACTTTCACTGAGCAGTGAGGTTTATTTGGTTTAATAATTCAGAACTGTGAAACTCCAACTTCACGGTCTGTTCTTGTTCCCTCTGATGAGGTAACCATTAATAAGAATCTGAGAAAGATAATTCTACCGTCTGTCATCTTTGACCCTTTTACTAATGACCTTAAATTTGTTGTCTCTGGTTCCTGACTCTGCTGACAACAGAAACAGAACCTTCTCATTTACTTTTCCAACACCCTTTTTGATTTTAAGCAACCGTGTTAAATTTCTTCTTAACTTCCTTTGCGTAAAGGCAAACACATTTTGATTTCTTTATTCTCTACAGTGAAGTCACTCATTCATGTTCTATTTTAACAGATATTCATAATGCGTGATACACTCCCTGTGTTTGCTTGAGTAGACACACCACTGCTTTGCTTTAACATCTAATCCAAAAAGAAAATACTTGCTTTGGAATTGCAGTACTCCTCCAGAATTTCAGTGAACTGTCAGTTCTGATCATGTACTTGTGTCGTATAGTGACGCTTGAACCTGTGACCTTCTGACTCAAAGGGAAGCATAGCACCAAGCTGACAAAATTCAATAAGTTCTGTTGAATAATAAAATGCCACTCAATAGTAGAAACACTGGTGTTTTCATTGATTATTCTCAGTATGACAAGTGCAAACAACTTGCTGCAATAGCACAGGCCCAATGTGGCCTTTAACATACATTGCTTAATACTCACTCTTCGAAATCTGTTCCACTCTGTTATGCATGAACAAAATGCTGAAATGTGCGTGTCAGTCAGAACAGATTTGCCTGGGGATTTTGCATGCTGACAAGCAGAAGATAAGAAGCGATCGGTATACTCTGGGAGGGAAGCAGAATTTGAAATTGGTTCAAGGCTAGTGTACCCAAAGTTTAAATGCTCCTGTGCACTGTGCTCAGCAATTCAGCATGGCATCAAAGTTTTTAAGGAACCTGTTTTGTACTTGGCCCTCAAACTCCATGAAGAGCAAATTCACCTCGAGTAATTAAAATGCTTGTGTAGTACACCTTGCATCACGTCATTCCAAAAGCCATTGTCTCCCTCATCTCTGGTCTCTCATGCTAAGACGTGGAGGTACTGGTGTCAGATTGGGGTAGACAAAGACAAAAGTCACAGGACCCTCGGTTATAGTCCAACAGGTTTATTTCAAATCACAAGCTTTAAGATTGAGAAAGCAATTTCTGCTCTTTCGTCAGATGGCATTCACCTGACAAAGGAGCAGTGCTTTGAAAGTTTGTGATTTCAAATAAATCGGTTGGACTATTACCTAGGGTCATGTGACCTTTGACTTTCTCTTGCTAAGACAAGAGCATATCGTTTCGTTAACTTGACTTTTGGATAAGATATTTCTTAAAAACTTGGATTTCAGTATTGCTGCAAAGGGTTGGAGGATCTGAGCTACAGGGAGAGGCTGAACAAGCTGGGGCTGTTTTCCCTGGAGCATTGGAGGCCGAGGGGTGACCTTATAGAGGTTTACAAAATTATGAAGGGCATGGATAGGATAAATAGGCAAAGTCTTTTCCCTGGGGTCGAGGAGTCCAGAACTAGAGGGTATAAGTTTAAGGTGAGAGGGGAAAGATATAAAAGAGACCCAAGGGGCAACCTTTTCACGCAGAGGGTGGTACGTGTATGGAATGAGCTGCCAGAGGATGTGGTGGAGGCTGGTACAATTGCAACATGTAAGACGCATTTGGATGGGTATATGAATAGGAAGGGTTTGAAGGGATATGGGCTGGGTGCTGGCAGATGGGACTAGATTGGGTTGGGATATCTGGTTGGCATGGACGGGTTGGACCGAAGGGTCTGTTTCCATGCTGTACATCTCTATGACTCTATGGCTCTATGCCTCTATTCCTCACCAGGACAGATGCAAGAATGCCAAATTTCAAATAGAATAACAATTTATACTGCATGAAAAAGCAGAGTGCTGATTTGTTAGCAAGTAGTTTTGATTAGTTGGAACATTGCAACACAGAATGTACAAGGGAACAGTTCTGTAGATAATGCAAATTATTAATTGATTTTTACAGTCCTATTGGCCTCATCAGTATTATATTTGAGACCCTACAAACCACTATCACTATATTAACTGAAAACCTTCCTTCCCTGCTCTATAGCATTTACCTGGTTTCACTTATTTAATTCGTTACTTGTTTCAATGTAGATTAGATTGGATTACTTACAGCGTGGAAACAGGTCCTTCAGCCCAACAAGTCCACTCCGATCCTCCGAAGAGCAACCCACCCAGACCCATTCCCCTCTTCAGCTAACACTGCGGGCAATTTAGCACAGCTAATTCACCTATCCTGCACATCTTTGGACTGTGGGAGGAAACCGGGGCACCCGGAGGAAACCCACGCAGACACTGAGAGAATGTGCAAGCTCCACACAGATAGTTGCCTGAGGGCAGGAATTGAACCCGGGTCTCTGGCGCTGTGAAACAGCAGTGCTAACCACTGGGCCACTGTGTTAATTACATTATGTTTGAACATTTGTAAAGTTGGACTGTATTAGTTGAGGTGGTGTTATATTGACAGAAATACAGATCATTTGGGGCTGAGGAAGCATTAAGTCAGCATCCACTTCTGCTTAAAAAAAATCTACCCTTTAGTTAAATTGCAGTCTGATGCCAACCACATTCAAAGTCCAAGAATCCTTGAGCAACAGAAGAGACCTGAGAACCGCCCCAGTGTGGCAGGTAATAAGTAGGACACATTGACGTGCAATGATGGACAGGTTTAGGTCCTCTGATCCGTCCCATCTGTCTCTCACAATGGTGGCCCCTTCTCCACTATACCAAAACTGTATCAGCTTCCAGGAAAGTAAAACAATCGCATTAAAACCCAGGCCAATTTGTAGGGGAAAATGTTTAGGAGTTCCTCACCAATGATTTAGATGAACAAAACCCGTCCATGGGATCACTCTGGTCTTGAGTTTCCTGCAGTGCCAACATGAATATATCTGCCCTGGCCAGAAAATAGTCAAATCCTGCTTTAAAGAATTCACTGAATTGAAAACCACATGAGATGGCAGTGTGTTCCTGGGGTCCACTATATAGAGAATGAATCACCTCCAGGAATTCAGTCTCCATCTAACCATAAAATTATGATTTCCTGTTGGCTATTCCTATTCTATTTAGTTGGAACAAACTGTCAACTGAATCACAGTCTATTCTCTTAAAACAAACTTCAACCAAATAACCTTTAAGTGTACTGTTCTCTAAAATCTGGACTTGCAAATTCATGGATAATGAAGATGTTTTATGCTTGGAATTAGCCTGGCAGGCCCTAAGACCAAAATCAGACACAGGAAACTACAGATCTGTCAGCTTCATACCAATAATGGGAAAACTGATGGAGGCTATCACCTGGGATAAGGAAAAATGTACTGAGAGAAAAATAAGTCAGTACCACACAGACATTATGGCTTTGTCAAGAGCAGGTCATGTCTGACAAATTTGAGTTCTTTGACGAGGTGACACAGGCAATAGATGAGGGTAGTGCTGTGCATGTTGTCTATTTGAACTTTCAGAAAACACTTGGTAAGGTGCCATATTAGTTGGCAAATTAGAAATGTTTGGGATTGATGGGAGCATGGATTCAAAGTTGGCTACATGATAGAAAACAGAGGGTATGTATAGATGGGCATTTCTTAGACTGGAGACGAGTTGAAAGTGGTTCCCTGTGATCAGTGTTGGGACTCTTGCTTTTTCTGACTTTATAAAACCAATTTGATGATGGGTGTTGAAGGCAGAATCTCTAAATTTGCGGAAGATAAGTTAGGGAGAGCAGTGAGTTGTGAAGATGACACTGAGCGATTTCAAATGGGCAGACACCTGACAAATAAAATTCAACACAGTGAAACATGAGGAAACACAGACAGACAATACAAGCTCAATGGTACAACCTTGTGGGGAGTACAGAGAAGAGTGACCTCTGGACTCGTGTGCATTATTCTCTGAAGGTGGTCAGATAAGTTAAAATGATTGTTAAGAAGAATTCTTAGGTTTATAAACAGAGGTATAGAGTATAAAAGTAACAAATCGTTGGTCAGACCACATTTGAAGTTCAGTTCTGGGTACCTTATTTAAGGAAGGATGTTAAAGCCCTGGAGAAAATGCAAAGGAGATTTACTGGAATGATCCCAGGAATGAGGAATTTTAGATACAAGAGAAGAGCAGAGAAATAGGGTTTATTCTCCTGGGAGCAGAAAAGATTATTGGTGACCTTTTTGAGGTGTTTAAAAATATGAACAATTTTGACAGGATACTGAAGGATATTCTATTTCCACTAATTGATATTTCAGTAATTGAGGGTCACAATTTCAGGATTGTCAGCAAGGCAGCTAGGAGTGAGATGAGGAGAAACTTCTTTACTCAGAGAATTGTTAGTGTTTGGAATGTGCAGCCTGGTAAAGTGGTGGAGGCTAATTCCATAGCAGGTTTCAAAAGAGCTGGATATATATTTGAAAGTCATGAATTTAGTATGGAGATAGGGCTGGAGAGTAGGACTTTGGAGAGTACAGACATGATGGGCCTTATAGTATCCTTCTGCACTGTAAATTAAATAATTTTATGATTCAGTGTGAGGCCTGACTAAGGTCTTTTAACAAAGACAGAATAGCATGCCTTCTCTCATTATCAATTGTTCTATGAAAGCAGTTTATCACTTTGACTACCACTTCACAGTGTTGTTCCTATGTCTTTAGAGATGTACGGTCGAGAATGCACAGATCTTTTTCTTTAATTTAATACTTTTACTTCAAGAGTACATTCCATTTGAATGTCCAACGATCTACTTTTTCAAATTACACATTATTTATCTATCATGAGCCCAATTTCCCAACATACTGAGCATCAGCCACAGATTTAACATTTGTACAGATCCTAGTATCATCTGCAAATTTTGTATCTCTGTCATGAATAAAAAGATCCCATCACCCATCTCTGCAGGTATTGGTGACTGGTCTTCAAATGGATCCAATCTGTCTCTAATTGCCTTATAGTTGGATCCCAGTCAAGCTCATTACCACTCATACCAGTGACTTCACACATGTAGAGATGTCTCTTGGGTGGTTTCTTTTCTAACCCTTTCAGTTATGCACATGAAGACGCACATTCAGTATTAACCATTGAAAGGGAATTGGATAAGTGCCTGAACAGGAAATACCTGCAGGGTCTATGAAAGGGGGATTGTGTGGTTGCATGAATGAATGTGACAGGCGAAATGGTTTCATTCTTGCTGTGTGTTTCTGTGATATGGATAATAATGTGTGTGGGACTGATGACAATAAAATCATAAAAGAAAAAATATAAACTGTAAAATTGGAATTCGATTATCCTGCTGCTTGCCAACCAAGAGGAGATTGGTCACCTAAGATTAATGTTTCCTAACCCCACACTGACTATCAGAAGGAATGGGCAGATAGCATCCACCAGAAAGAACCTCGGTTGATTTCCTCTTGTCTAAGCCTGAGATTCTTTTTCCAGTTTTTATCGTGTCGAGATGACTTCTCTCAATAGAGTCTGGGGGCAACATTTTGAATTTTGCTGACACACGTATTTTCCGAGTAGAGGTTTCAGGTCTACTGGGAAAAGAACAGTTATTATTAACAATATAATTATTTAGTACAATAAGTACCTTTCGTGTACAGGGTGTGGACTTTCAGAGGTGGGTGGAGGAAGATTAAATTTATGAAGTGATGTTGCAACAGTACTAAGGCTGTAGTGGATTAGTGGCTAGTAATACTACACCTCAGAGTACAGTAAATTCCTTTCAACTTGCACATGTCGGGAACCATGTGAAATCCTTAAATTGAAAGGAGTCGTGAATTTTTTTTAAAAATGAAGATCTGGAATGTGTTTCTTTTTTTTCATTTCTGCACTCCTTAACTGAATGGATTAAAGAAACAAGTTTTGTCTTGACTTTTAAGAAGCATATTGTTTATTGGATACTTTAAATGTTTTGGATTTTACATGTCAACACATTTTAGAAAGAGCAACATGCTGGCTTTACAAAGAGAAAGTAGGGATTTGTATTAAGATGTCTCCAATGGCCTTGAGATGACCCAAAGCTATTTGCAGCGAATGGAGTGCCTTCACAGTGCAGTCATCATTGTGCTATAGAGCAGGACGGCGACCAATTAGCACACAGCAAGGCTTTCACCAACAGCACTGAGAAAATGACTAGCCCTCTGTTATTTCATAGTGTTATCAACTGATGGATAAATATTGGTCAATACATCAGGAAGAACAATCCTGCACCTCTTCCAAAATGCCCTTGGGATTTTATTTTTACATCAACACGGCTGATAGATCCTTTCAATTTTTTTTTGTCTCTGTGAACCTCGTGGTTACAAAACACAAAACCACAGAAGCTATATTGAAACAGCATCACTACGTCTCTGTGTAATTAAAAAATAATTTTGTGACTAAATACACAAGCTAAGTTATAAACTTAAATTCAAAGTGAACGCATCTAGTTATCAGCACCACACTCCTTCATGTGCTAAATTATTATCTAATGTTCTCAGTCATTTAACCATTGAACTTGCCTATTTAAATTCAGTGAGCTACCCCCGAGTTCGGAAAGGTTTCTTCCATTTAATCAAAATTAAATATAATCATAGAAATGTTACAGGACAGAAAGTGGCCATTAACCCCATTGTGTTGGCCTTCCTTTTCTCTCCTTTTTGTATATTTAGAAAATGTGGAAAGCAAATGAGCCACTCTGCCTTTATTCCTGATGAAGGGCTTTTGCCCAAAACGTCGATTTCGCTGCTCCTTGGATGCTGCCTGAACTGCTGTGCTCTTCCAGCACCACTAATCCAGAATCCACTCTGTCCATCATGTCTGTCTCCAGTAAAGTAAAATGAACCATCCAGCCTAATCCCATTTTCGACTATATCCCTGGAGGTTATAGGATTTAAGGTCCTTATCCAGACACCTTTTTAAATGAGTTCCAGGTTTCTGTGTCAACTTCCATTTGCGACATCTGACCAGTCGCTTAATATCTTGCTGCAATTTCCAGTTTTCCTCTTCACTATCAACCATATAACCAATTTTTGTGTTATGTGCAAACATCTTTGATATATGCCACAAAAAAAAACAAAGAACATAGTCTTAACCCCTATGGAACCCCACTGAAAACAGCCTTCCAGTAGAAAAACACCCACCTATCATTGCTGTTTGTTTCCTGTCACTGAGTATTTTGATTCAGCTTGCTATATTCCCTTGGATCCCATGAGCTCCTTTTTTTTTTAAACCAGTCTACCATGTAGAACTTAGTCAAAAGCTGTGTTAAAATCCACGTAGACCACAATTTTTGTATTACCCTCACCTTGTGATCTCCTCAAAAATACTCCATCAAGTTAGTTGGACACAATCTTCCCCTTAACAAACCTCAACAAGCCATTATCCTTGATTGCTCCATGCCTTTGTAAGCAATGGTTTGTTTATTCTGTGTGTCAGAATTGATTCCACTACCACGGCTACACTTGCTAATTATCTGATCCATCCCTCACTTCATTTTAAACAAAGGTACAACAGTAGAAGTCCACAGTTCTCTGATATCACATCAGCATTGTGTCATGTTTTAGTTTTGAGAAGCTGTAAACTTCAGGGTCTGGAGTTTGCAACTTAGGAGATGGCTACTGCTGGCGATTAAATAGAGGGAAATTTTCTCTTTCATAAGTAATTTACACTGCATAATATAAACTGATAGTTTGCTTTCCAAAGCAGGCATTTGATATCACGTTGCCTCTCATATGATACCCTGTATGTTTTCAGATCAAATATCCAAATACTCACTTGACTCTTTGTTTCATTTTAAAGCCCTAACTACTATATCAAAGCATGCCATAATAGTCATCTTCCATCTATACTTATGGTTTACATAATATTCAAAATAGTTCATTCTTGGAAATGTATTAAAAATCTGGATTTCAACCTTGAAGCTCAGTGTGAGTATAGGTCACTCTTTCTTTCACTTCAGAACCCAGACCATAGGGCATTTGAATCCCTCCTTTCCCTGTCTTAGTCTCAAATTCAGCCCATTAACTTAGCCCTGACACAAGAAATGGGAGCAAGAGTAGGCCATTTGCCCCCTTGAGCCTTCTCTGCTATTCAATAAGGTCATGGTTGATCTTATCGTGGACTCAGCTTCACTTACACGCCCACTCACCATAACCCTTAAGTTTTACTGTTCAAAGCCTTAACTGCTTCACTGGGCAGGAAATTCTATAGATTTACAACCCTTTGGGAGAGGAAGTTCCTCCTTAACTCTGTCCTAAATCTGCTCCCCCTTATTTTGAGGTTATGCCCCCTTGTTTTAGTTTCACCTGTCACAAGAAACAACCTCCCTGCTTCTATCTTATTTTATCTCTTCCCTTCATAATTTTATATGCTTCTATAAGATCTATCCCTTACTATTCTTCTAAATTCCAATGAGTATAGTCCCAGTTCACTCAGTCACTCCTCATAAGCCAACCCTGTCAACTCCGGAATCAACCTAGTGAACCTCCTCTGCTCCCCCTTCAGTGCCAGTGCATCTTTTCTCAAGTAAAGAGACCAAAGCTGTACACAGTACTCCAGGTGTGGCCTCACCAACGCCCTATACAGCTGCTGATTTGTAAACTCCACCCCTCCCATCTATTATTCTGTTTTGACGTCTCCATTCTATAGTGACACTCCCTCTGTTTGTCCAGTTTCCTATGTGTTGATCCACATGTTTGTGAGAATCTTCACATGGCACAGTCATATTATCAGCTGTTCTGTTTGTTTTCATTCCAAACATATTCCTTTCTTTCAGGCTTAAGCTGCCACATACAATATCTGTCTCCGCATCAACTAGCCTCCTTTCTAACCCAACTCATACGTGCCGAGATCGGGACCTTACAATCTAAACAAGCAGACACAACAAAATTGAACCATGTTCAGACACACATCCATGTTTAGCTCAAGTGATGTGTTACATCATATGTTTTACTGTTTTAGGTATGTGAAAGGGGCTCATGATCAGAGGACTAATTACGATCCGCTCAGAAATCCACCAGCATTTTCACATCCACCGTGACTTTACATGACCTCAATTAGGAGCACCTTGTTTTCCATGTTCAAAACCTGCTCTGGGATTTGATCAAATAAAAAGAAACTTGGGATTGGGAAAAGGGTCATGAAGTCAAATGCTTTTTTTATTTGCCCTCCTCAGGACTGAAACGCAAGAAAAACCAACTGAGAAAGGAAACAACAATTTATACACCATAGGAAGCAGTTGCTGATTGGTTGGCGTGGAGATGCTGCAGGAACTGTTAAATGTCATAATTAATTAGTGAAATACAATTGAGGCAAGATAGGTTTGATTGGTCAGAGCATTGCCGTGTTTTTGGAGGCATAATTGGCTGTTTCCTCAGCCCTCAACTCTGTGAAAAATGTGCAATATGTATCTTTTATTTGTTGTTTCTGGATAAAAAGAACATGTCCACACATTTTACTTTATTTACAAAAAGGCTATGGAGACAGCCAATGCCTGCTGCAATGCCCCGGCCAATCAAAGTTATCTCATTTGATTTGAATTTATTCAGTTAACTGTGAATAGCCGTTGCATCTCCATACCAACTATCGTCCAACCAATCAGCATCCTCTTCTCATGCTGCATAAATTGTTTTCTTAATTTCAAAAATATACTTTACACATAGCCACAAACGTAGTTCAGTTCTATACAGTAGCATATCAAGGAAACAAAAGCATTGGAGTTTGATTCTATCCAACAAACCAAAGGCACCCCTTACTCGAATCAGACTATATTTGCATTCATTTGAAGCACCAGCAGGGTCCAATAACTGAATGGACTCCCATTCAACTTTGGCAGGAAGGCCTCAGACAATGGTCTTTTCCCATTGCGCTTTGGCAGTAGTTGCCCCAAGTGTGTCCCACAGCACGTAGTCCTGGACCATGGAATGTATCAGCCTGCAACACTCAGTCGAGGTCAACTCTTTGCACTGGAAGACCAACAATTTTTTCTTGTATTTCATTCCTAATGAGTGTAAGATGAAAAGCTTCAATTTCCATGTCTCTTTTCAGTTACGTTAAGTTCTGAACTGAGAATGAATTAAATCATCTGGACTGGGCACTTCAGTGCAGCACTGATGACTGCTATTGTGTCTCAGACTGCAATTGCTCCATCACTTCTTGCCTTTCTCCTTCTAATAACCGCAATCCTCTGAGAACCTGCGGTCTCCAATGTTAGCCTCTTGTTCATGCCTCCTGATGAAGAGCTTATTCTTGAAACATCGATTCTCCTGCTCCTCAGATGCTGCCTGACCGGCTGTGCTTTTGCATCACCACACTTTTTGACTCTAATCTCAAGCACCTGCTGTCCTCACTTATTTCTAATTGATTATAACCTTACTGCGAAGCCTCTTCCAAGGATGGCCACCTTGAAGAAGTTCTCCTGCTCCCTCCACAAGACATTCCTGATGAAGGGTCTATGCTCAAAACATCGACTCTCTTGCTCCTTGGATACTGCCTGACCGGCTGTGCTTTTCCAGCGCCACATTCTTTGACCTTGCTCCAGCTTCCCCTTCATAGGCACCATTTCCCACTAGCCCTCAGGTCTTCCTTCACTAAAATCCTCTGCCTCACCACTTTTCTCTCCTCCTTTAAAAGGAAGCTCCCTGACCAAGCTTTTAGTAACTCTTCCTAACATCGCTCATTGTCAATTTTTTCTTACATGCTTGAAGCTCTCTGGGACCCATGTTAAGGATGTTATAAGCGTGTTCTTTGCAGTTTTAGGCTTTGAAATTCTGAGTATTTAATGCCTTACACCATTCTTTTCCTCCATGTTTACTGTCTTTCCTAATTTGGACGGTTCCAGTGCTGACCAATGTGCCCATGTTAATCACTGCACGTGGCCACTTGTGATAATTTCCTCCATCACGTTGGTGTTTTATTAGTCAGCAAATTAGGAATTCAGATCTTGCATTGCATTCTCAGTTGTGTTGAGATAAACAAGGCACTCTCTCCAAACACCTGCCCCATCTTCAGTTACTGGGCAATGTAGGCAAGTACCAACCTGTCCCTTCACTTCAGTGATTCAGATGGAAGCAGCTGTACTTTCAATGTGTTCACAACAGTCAGCACCTGTACAACCCTTCAAAGAAATGACTACTTTTGTTTCTCTATTAATGGGGTTTGAGGATAATGCTTTTTTTTGCTGTTCAGTGGGATTTGACAGAGATATAAAAAAAATTAAATCTTTCTTGTCTGTTTTATATCTGGTGCCTCTATTGAGCACTCCTTGAAGTATGCCTTTGGCAATAATTCTGGGCACTCCCTTCATTATACATACTTCATTGAAGTCTATGTAGCTCATCCTCTGAACTGTGCCATTTAGCCTGAAGGAAAGAAACAGGGTCTGCAGAGGTGGTTATATTCCCGAGAAGTACTGTAATATCAGCCAGGCAACATTTTTAATAATGATGCAGTTAGCTGGTTTTGCGCTGAATCAATTTGAAATGTGAACAATAACGTGCCCCCGTCACTCCTAGAAACTCCACGGGGAACATGTGCTTCCTCACCACTGCCCTAGATATCACAGCCACTGTGTATTGGTACTGAATCACATGTCTAACCTCTGGGGAGCATTATCATCATGAGAAAAGGGAGAGCTTAAGGATGCTATTGCATTCAATCAATGCAATCCATACTTTGTGAGTTGATGACTTTCTATGATGAGGATGACCTTTTCATATGAGCAAGAATGTCAAGGGAATTATACAATTATTGTCAGATCTGCCAGTGCCAAATAATTTGTGTGAAGCAAATGATGTCCCTTTAAGAAAACTGTGTGACTATTTATTCTTGGGTGAAAAGGAGATAAATACTGCATTTTAGAGCCTTACAACAAATATGTTTTATTCATGAAACATGGTCGTGTTTTCTCATTTTGTCTCCCTCCCCATAGAGTTAGAGTCATAGAGCTGTACAGCATGGAAACAGACCCTTCGGTCCAACCTGTCCAGTGAATACAGGACTAGTTAACCCAATCTCTACTCCTTGGACAGATACTGCCATCCCAGGAATGAATCTATGAACAGTCACTGTACTCCCTCAATGGCAAGTATATCTTAAGTAGGGAGATCAAAACTGTATAGAATACTCCAGGTGTGATCACAGTAAGGCCTTGTACAACTTCAGTAAAGAGTAACCCACCCATACCCATTTCCCTCTGATGAACACTATGGGCAATTTAGCATGGCCAATTCACCTGACCTGCACATCTTTGGACTGTGGGAGGAAATCGGAGCACCCGGAGGAAACCGGATTCTTTGTCATAGAGTCATTGAAATGTACAGCATGGAAACAGACCCTTCGATCCAACCCGTCCACGCCGACCAGATATCCCAACCCAATCTAGTCCCACCTGCCAGCACTCGGCCCATATCCCTCCAAACCCTTCCTAATCGTATGCCCATCCAAATGCCTCTTAAATGTTACAATTGTACCAGCCTCCACCACATCCTCTGGCAGCTCATTCCATACACGTACCACCTTCTGCGTGAAAACGTTGCCCCTTAGGTCTCTTTTATATCTTTCCCCTCTCACCCTAAACCTATGCCCTCTAGTTCTGGATTCCCCGACCCCAGGAATTTATCCTATCCATGCCCCTCATAATTTTGTAAACCTCTATAAGGTCACCCCTCAGCCTCCGATGCTCCAGGGAAAACAGCCGCAGCCCCAGCCTGTTCAGCCTCTCCCTGTAGCTCAGATCCTCCAACCCTGGCAACATCCTTGTAAATCTTTTCTGAACCCTTTCAAGTTTCACAACATCTTTCCGATAGGAAGGAGACCAGAATTGCACGCAATATTCCAACAGTGACCTAACCAATG
>NC_057742.1:9888125-10022365 GCF_004010195.1 Chiloscyllium plagiosum
ACCCTCCATCACCACCCTCTGTCTTCTACCTTTGAGCCAGTTCTGTATCCAAATGGCTAGTTCTCCCTGTATTCCGTGAGATCTAACCTTGCTAATCAGTCTCCCAAGGGGAACCTTGTCAAACGCCTTACTGAAGTCCATATTGATCACATCTACTGCTCTGCCCTCATCAATCTTCTTTGTTACGTCTTCAAAAAACTCAATCAAGTTTGTGAGAGTAAACTTCTGTGCTCTCTGGTGGCAAGCTTGGAGGCAGGAATGGCGTTAGATTTGTGAATTATGCCTGAATCCTGCCACATTCTCACCTCTGCCAACGTTCATGTTCTGGGCAAGAGTGCCCTTGAAAAGGAACAGCACAAGTCCCTTGCTGGCTCATTCAGCCTATTGGGTCCTTGGTTCAGTAATAGTGATATTAACAATTGGTGTCAGTGTCATATTTCAGATTGAACTATTCTCATCTGGCATTGATGTTGATGGAAGGAACTACGTTGTAGATGGAGGTTAAGATCAGATCAGCCATGATCTAATTCAAATTTCAGAATAGGTTTGAGGATCTGAATGGTCTTCTCCTGTTTAATGTTCTCTGAGATGGGATGGGGAAAATTGGCCAGTGTTTGAATTATTGTTCACCATTCATTGACTGCCCATACATTTGTGAGATGCCAATTGACATTGTCTCATTGGTCCAACCCTTGTCGTTTTGTCAATCTTCTTGAGTTCAAATTGCCAGTATTGATATTGTCAGATGAACAATTAATGCATTTCATGAAAGAGCTCTCATCTGCTGTTTCTCTGGAGCTATTTGAAGCAAGCTAATTTCAAGCAGATATATTTTTAACTACAGTGAATAACTGGCTGAGTTTTAAAATTTATTCCCGTTATCATTTTAAAGAAGAAATAATGAGAAATTAATTAGAGTGCAGACAGTGTATTTATTTAGCTATTAAGTACACCAAGTAAATTCATGAATTACATTAAGTAGGTTAAACTAAATATAGTTATTATGTTAACACGATAGTAATTGTGAGACAGTTGCAAAGAAAATGAATGGAGATAATTTGGGCATTGTACCAAGAATTGAGCCACTTTGAACTAAGAAATACATCCTTTGGTTTGAGCATATTTGTGAAATAACAAGGCAGGTGCTTTTAAAGTAAGTTTCTCTCAATGCTAAATTGAACATTTCCTATGAATTGGCAAACATGCAATCTCTTTTCCTCCTTTTATGTATCACAAGTAAACCATCACAAGGTTTTCAGACAAAGAATTATTTGCAATTTTTGCAGTGGCTGTCACAATGCTAGGACATAAAAGTGTTTGACAGCTGATGAAGCATTCTTAAAGTGCCATCATTGGTCTAATGTGGGAAACACCTCTGAATATCCATGCACAGTAAGCTCCCACAAATGTCAATGTGATGATGAACAGATCTGTTTTGATAACGTTGGTTGAAGTATAAATATAGGCCACTTCAGGGAGGGGGAATGGTTCTTGTGGTGTAGTGATAATATTTCTGCCTCTGGGCCAGGAGGTCTGGATTTAGTTCCCACCTGACCTGGAGGTGTCTCATAACATGTCCAAATGCGTTGATTAAAAATATTTTGTTAAATAAATATTGGCCTAGACATCAGGGTGAAATCCAGCAGCGCTTTGAAATAGCACCGAGGAATCTCATACTTCCATCTGACAGGGCAGAGGGGATCTTATTTTAGCATCTCATCTAAACGTGGAAGATTATATGCCAAATAATTCTCCGTAGACATCAAAGTATTTTATAGACTACTTCCATATGAAGATTAATCTTCTGTAAACCTACAGGACGCTCAGAAATATTTTTCTCTTTATTGTTTATTCAATCAATCGTCAAAATCTGTCTTACTGAATATCCAATTTCATTGAATTCCTATGATTCCAATCTACAGTTTCCTATTTATATGGAATTCCACATGTAACTTTCCCACTTGGAATCAGAGAATCCCGACAGTGTTGCAGCAGGCCATTAGGCCCATCGAGTCCACACTGCCCCTCTGAAGAATATCCTACCGAGACTCACATCCTTCTCTACTCTTGTAATGCTACTTTTCCCATGGCTCATCCACCGAACCTGCACATCCCTGTGTTTTATGGGCAGTTTAGCATGGCCAATCCATCTAACTTGCACATCTTTGGACTGTGGGAGGAAATCGGAACACTCTGAGGAAACCCATGTAGACACAGGGAGAACGTGCAAGCTCCACACAGACAGTCGCCGGAGGGTAGAATTGAACCCAGGTCCCTGGCACTGTGAGGCAGCAGTGCTAACCACTGAACTATCGTGCCGTGGTTTGGTTGGAAATTTGACATACACAAAATAGTTTCAATGAATACTTAACAGGGAAGGCAATCAGTTTAAGTATAACATAAATGCACTCTTTCATTTCTTTCTTGTTCTTTATCCTTCTTCATTTCCATTTTTATACATCAAAGGGAAAATATCCCTTCTCAGGCAGCATACCTCAAAAACTAATGGGTAAGTGTTTGAAAGTTTAATGAAGTGTTTCGCAGAAGAGAATGTTTAGAATATAATTTCAGTCCTGATAAATTGCAAGTATTCCTTCCATACCTGAACTCCCATAGATTAGTGCATCTTCTCACTGAGCAATACACCAGAGTTACTCAAGGAGCCAAGAAGAATTGATCTTTAAACTCGTCTTCCTTCCCCTTACCTCTTCCCCCTACATCCCCACAAAATTATTGAGTTAATGAAGAAACAATCCAATTTTGAATAAATGTTCTGCTTTAACTTTCAAATTGCTGCACTTTGAATTTTGATTCAGTCTGCCCATGGCTAACTAGTCTTCTTTACTGCCTGTAATGTATCGTGACTACAGGGAAATGGGAGCTGCTGGATGCCAGTGTGATTCAAAGCAGACTGTGTCTGCAGTAAGTCTCTGTGGCTGCAGGAACCTCGGCTCTGTGTTTGTGAACTGGACGTTAAGCTACAGAATCTGTGACGCCTCATAGAGGGGCAAAGTTAGCTGGATATTTCTCTTTGGATAGGGTCTTCTGACAGAGTGAAGTGTCAGGGCCAGAGGCGTTTGGCTGCAGATGAGATAGGTGAGGGAAACCCAGACTATAGGAGCCTTAGCCTTTGCAATTGTCCAACAGGCTTGAGGTTCTTTCAGCTGGTCTGGATGAGAGCAGGGTCTATAGTTGAATGAGCAAACTTTTTATGCAATTGTGTTGAAGAAGCCAGTCAGGTGGGGGAACACAAAAGAAATATAATGGTCGTAGGGGACACTGTAGGGAGGGGTATTGATATGGGGCAACATTTTCATGCAGAGGGTGGTGCGTATATGGAATATGCCAGAGAAAGTGGTGGATTACCAATATTTAAAAGTCATCTGGATGGGTATATGAATAAGAAGGGTTTAGAGGGATATATGCCAAGTGCTGGCAAATGGAACCAATTAGGTTAGGATAGCTGGTCAACATGGACGAGTTGGACCAAAGGGTCAGCCCTATGATTCTATAACTTTATTGTTCTCCCCAGAAGAGACAGTCCAGAAGGGTGTGTTGCCCACAAGGTGCTAGGGTTTGGGGCGGCACGGTGGCTCAGTGGTTAGCACTGCTGCCTCACAGTGCCAGGGACCCAGGTTCGATTACAGCTTTGGGTGACTGTGCAAACTCCACACAGACATTCTCCCTGTGTCTGCGTGGGTTTCCCCCCATAGTCCAAAGATGTACAGGTTAGGTGAATTGGCCAAGCTAAATTGCCCCTAGTGTTAGGTGCATTAGTCAGGGGTGAATGTAGGGGGGGTGGGTTTCTCTTTTGGAGGGTCGGTGTGGACTTGTTGGGCCAAAGGGCCTGTTTCCACACTGTAGGGAATCTAATCTGATCAGGGCTGAAGAGGAATATAGAGAATAATTTCTAAGGTAGAGATAGATCAATTCTTGATGAGCATGGGAGTGAAAAGTTATCGTGTAGGTAAGAACGTGGAGTAATCCCATCAGCCATGATTTTATTGACTGATGCAGTGGGCTGAAGGACCTATTGCGTTTGAATATTGCACTTAACTTGACAAAGAGCTGTATAAAATCTCACTTGTAAAAGCTTTTAGTAAAATCAAAGCGACACCAGATCAGCAGGATGCACAATCTTTTACTGCTGCTGTCATGTACCAGTAGGAGTTTCTTTTAACACCCTCATACCTGGGTTTAGGTTCACAACTCCTACAATAAAAGGCTCCATATGTCTGCATAATATCTTGGCAGAGCTGAAAATGCATTACATTGCTGAATATTCATGAAATATTTTTGACACATTTGCAATTTTTTTTTTAACAGAAATTGCTATCAGGCCTCCACAGTTTAAATTTGATATTCCATTAATATCTATTAATTTAGGATGTAGATTTGCTCACTGAGCTGGAAGGTTTGTTTTCAGATATTTCATCACCACACTAGGTAACATCATCAGTGAGCCTCCGGTAAAGCACTGGTGGTATGGCCTGCTTTTTATTTAGTGTTTACGTTTCCTTGGGTTGTTGATGTCATTTCCTTTGGTGATATCATTTCATGTTCTTTTTCTCAGGGGGTGGCAAATGGGATCCAAGTCAGTGTGTTTGTTGATAGAGTTCCGGTCCGAATGCCGTGCTTCTAGGAATTCTTGTGCGTGTTTCTGTTTGACTTGTCCTTGGATGGATGTGTTATCCCAGTCTTTCCTCATCTGTGTGTAAAGATACTAATGAGAGCTACAAACCTTCTCAAAACTCGCTATCTATTAATTTAACCTGTTATAAATACCTGTATTTGCACTTGTCCCCCTTTCTCTACAAATTTTGTGAGTGCTCACATTATTTTTCAGCAAATATTGCGATAGCTGCACCTTTTGAGTGATTTTACATGGTTAAATGAAAGAAAAGCCAGTTGCTCCAATATATTGTGAAACTTTCACTAAAAAGCACCTTTTAATTGACTTTTAAAGGAAGGTGAATACATCAAGATATGAATATTTTGCCTCCAATTGATGGAGGGTGATGGGATTGTTACAGTTTGTAGTTTAGAAGATCCAGCAGAGTTAGATATATCCTCTAGCCAGCAGCATAGTGTTCCATGGTGAGTAATGGGATGTAGTATTCTGTCCAAAAGCAATGAACCTTCTGACCCACAGTGAGCAGATATCGAAAATTGGCATCAATTACATGTCTCTCATACTCTCATTGAGATACTTCAATTTCTATCACATCTCAAATGCTGCTTTATGTCACAATTCAGACGTTTCCTTCTATTGCATATATTTAAAAGTAATCTTTTTTTTTAAAATTCAGGATCATACAAATTCAGTATCCCATTCCCACTTTCTCTCCATACCCCTTCATCCCTTTAACCACAAGGGCCCCGTACAGCTCCCTGTTGAATATATCTAATGAGCTGGCGCCAACAGCTTTCTTTGGTAGAGAATTCCACAGGTTCATAACTCTGAGTGAAAACAATTCTTCCTCAACTCAGTCCTGATTGGCTTACCCCTTATTCTTAGACTGTCCCCCAGTTATGGACTTTGCCAATATCGCAACCCACTCATTCCTCTAAATTCCAGTAAGTACAAGCCCATTATTCTAAGCATTGTATTGGGGTAGTAGTTTTTTTTTAAATTCTCAGATACAGTGCTTGGACACTGTTTTCACTATCTGGGATGCTGTACGTAAATTACTTCTATGCTTGTGTATCATTAGAAAGACAAGTTTACATTTAAGTCATGCCTTTCGCAATCGCAGTCTGTTTGAAAGCTGTTTGCTGCCAATGAAGTGGCGTCACTGTTTCAATGTTGGCAAAACAATAGCCAACGTGTACATGACCAGCTGAAGAACTCCTACAAATGGAAGTAGATAATCTCTTTATATCATGCTAATGGAAATTGGCTTGTACTACTGATCTGCATCAAAACTGCGCCATGGAATCTTTTACACCCACCTGAGAGGGCTTACAGGAACTCAGTAATGCCTCACCTGAAAGATTGCCCATCACTCAGAGTTATGAACCTGTGGAATTCTCTACCAAAGAAAGCTGTTGGCGCCAGCTCGTTAGATATATTCAACAGGGAGCTGTACGGGGCCCTTGTGGTTAAAGGGATGAAGGGGTATGGAGAGAAAGTGGGAATGGGATACTGAATTTGTATGATCCTGTCTTTTTTTTAAAAAAGTATTCTACCCAGGGCTGTGCTGAAGTGGCAGTCTGAACTGTTTGCTCTCGAGTCCTTGGAGTGGGACCTCTGACTCAGAGGGACTAACTGAGCCACAAACAAGATTTTGTTGTTCACTGGTGTATCTTAATGAATGAAGTTTTTATGTAAAGAGTTTTACAAAATTCCAACTATGATAAAATTGTCCTATAGGATAGAAAGTGAGCTAGTCGACATTAATGGAACGAGGCATGTGTGTTTTTTTTTAAATCAGTTTGGCTGATCAACTTTGTAAAACACTAATATATTAAGCAAAATATTGACTGGCTGTTATTAAAGACAATGATTTACCAGTTCAGGCGCAATGGGCTTAAATAGCCTGCTGTCCAAAGCCACTCTGATTCGGTGCCAGTCAGAATGCTTCGTTGCTTTCCCCAAGGTATTTCCTAACCCATGGAATTTTCTTTTGCCCCAAGAATATAAACCATGCAATAAATGCACACCAGATGCAATATTTTTCTACTCTACCTGGATCATTGATATGAACAAATGCTCATGAAGGATGATAGTCTTGCTAATGTCCTTTGCTATACCAATTTATAAAAGGAACATCAAGCGAGGGAAATTTGATGTTTCATGTATGGACCTGTTAAAATAAATTAGTATTAAGGTGTGGAATTGTGAAAGTGGATGGAGGTTTTTTTAAATTAACCTACTACTTTATACAGAGGGTCTGAATACTATTCAATGCCAGTGGATGCTTAGCGAGAAAGAATGTAAAATCACTGTGATCAATATCTAGCAAAGGAGAAAGAATACAGAACAGATGCTCAACGTATTTTCAAAGTTGATACCCGAGTTGAGACTGTGAATCTATCTGGAAAGATTAAACAGCTTGGGGCTTTCATCACTGAAAAAGGAAAAAAAAACTGAACAAAATAAAATGAAAGAACTGCAGATGCTAATGGAAATTGGCTTGTACTACTGATCTGCATCAAAACTGCGCCATGGGATTTTTTACACCCACCTGAGAGGGCTTACAGGAACTCAGTAATGCCTCACCTGAAAGATTGCACATCCTGACAGGGAAGCACTGTATCTGAGAATTTAAACTGCAGATGCTGGAAACCCGAAACAAAACAGAAATTGCTGAAAAAGTTCAATAGGTCTGGCAGTATTTGTGGAGAGAAATCAGAGTTAACTGATTGGCTCATGAATGAGAAAGGTGCATTGTGACCTGGTTCAGGCCTAAATCCTTGTGGTGTCAAATGATTGTCCCCAAATAATTCAATAGCTTGACAGCATTGAGCTTGTTTCATTCAATACCAATGCTTTGCAGTCTGTATCCTTCTTCAAGTCCAGGCTGATGCAAGGCTTCTCTTTATATCTTAAACTGATTTTTCATTTGAAGCAATGTGCAGCCTCAGTTATACATTTTGTTTTGTGTTGCATGTCTGACTGGCTGTGGATCAGGAGAGCACAGGCGCCAGTATAAAGAAGTTCGTGGTTGCATTTTCCTGTATTTTTGTGTAAGCCCAAAGACAACTGAGATCAAAAAGACCTCCATTAATCTGGGAATTTGCATAAATTCATTCTTTAAAACTTTCTGTTGACTGCTATAGCTTTGTGACAATGCAGATGATGAATAAGGTCAAAGCCCTGCTCCAGTGGGGCCATGGGACATTCAGAAGGGTCCGGAGATGTCTCTGTTGCTTGACTGTAGGCTGGGGGACTTCAAGACCCGGGGGCACTTTTTTAAGGTGGGAGGAAAGAGATTTAAGAAGGGCAAACCTTTTACACAGAGAGTGGAATGAACTTCCTAAGGAAATGGTAGACATGGTTGCAATTCCATTTAAAATTCATTTGAATCAGTACATGAATAAGAAGTATTTGGAGGGATATGAGCCAGGAGCTAAGCAGGTGGGGCGAGTTAAATTTGGGATTATGTTCGGCATGGACTGATTGGACCAAAGGAGTCTGTTACTGTGCTCTATGACTCTACAACTCCTCCCTACTAATTGTTGTGAAATTGCTCCACCATGGCCAGGAATCCGAGTTGGCATCCAAGAATTTTAAGGATTTTCCAAAGTCTATCTTTGCTCACAGTGCAGAATGCCTTGGTGTGATCAAAAAAAGTAACATACTGGCCCTAGTTTTGCTGGTGATGCTTTTCTTTTTGTTTGTCTAAGTGCACGCCCAGGTCTGTGGTGCACCTATTGGATCTCAAATGACACCAGCTCTCTCGGGTGGGAGGTTTTTTTCTGCAATGATGGTTTCAAGTCAGTTCAGAAGTAGTCCAGCCAGGATCTTCCCAGTAATAGGAAGGATGATGATCCCACAGTCGTTGGAATAGTCTTGCTCTACCTCCTTTGTTTTTGTACAGAGTGTTGATAGTAGTGTCACAAAGATCCTGTGGAGCACTAAGACAAAAACAGGAGAAACTCAGCAACTCTGGCAGCATCGGTAGAGAGAGAGTAACAGAGTTACCATTTTGAATCCACTGTGACTCTTCAGAACTGAAGAAGGTTCCAGTATTGCAGTGCAATGTTGCCCTGTTCCCAGCAGTCCATGAAAATCTCATGGAGTGTGTAGGTTAGGCCCACCATAGTTCAAGGCCTCAGTTGAATTCCAAGGGCTTTAATGCTCTCCATCTGGTTGATATCAGTCACAGTTTCCTCCAGAGCTGAGTTTGTAATGACTTTTATTTTGATAGGAGGTCATTGATGCGGTTTCTGGCAGTATCATGTACTGTGTACTTGAACATAAAGAGTGGATTGATCCAACTTAATGGTGTGGCTGGACAAATCGGTCCCCACAATGAAATCTGGCTTGATTGCTGTTTTCTTTTTGTCCGTTAACATGGTGATTAGACATTTACACACGACTGCAGCTTTTCTTTAAGAGAATAAAAATGTATTACATAAAGGAAGAAACAAACCAAGCTATCAAAATGTTAGAACGATCTCACACAGAGCAAATCAAAGTGATGAATTCTACCTGTCAACATGATTTTTTCCACATATCTGAAAATATAAATTTTCTCAATTGTAATAACTTAGAGATTTCTAACTGAACTCTCCTGGTTTGGAAGATTCACAAATTAAACCTTTCCACTAAAGTGACAGGTTCCCTGAATTAACATAAACTCCTCCTAGGAGAAAAACTAAATTTGCTTCTAAACTCAAATCTGGTGCCTTCTGCACTGAATGTTTTGAAACATGTACGTCTTAGATTCTTCTGAACTTATAAACAAAACTAATGGTCTTACATATTTACCCTAACCATTGTACACCCAACCATGTAAACATTCCTGATGAAGAGCTTTTGCCCGAAACGTTGATTTTTCTGCTCCTCGGATGCTGCCTGACCTGCTGTGCTTTTCCAGCACCACTCTGATCTAAACTCTGATTTCCAGCATCTGCAGTCCTCACTTTTGCCACGCAAACATTGTTCATTGCCACTCTAAGTCTGCTGTCACTTGCTTTCTGACAATATGCTGGATTTGGTCATCGTTCTGGAAAGATTTTGACCTTGTTTTATTTTGAGAAACCCTTTGCAGAAGTAACAAATAACTATCTACCTCTGTTTTGAAACCCAAATTCTAAAAATGCTATTACATATGTAAACAATGCATTTCTCTTTAAAGGGGTCAAGACTTAGTATACAGTACTAGGAGAAAACATAATTCTCAATTGCCTTTTCAAAATTCCACACCCTGGTATTAATTTAGTTAGACAGGTCTGTACATGGTGCAGCAGGATCCATAAAATCTCATTCACTTGTATTCAGATTCATTCATGTTGGGGAGAAAATGCATGTGGTGTACATTGATTGTGGTTGAACGTCTTGAGACAACAGATACATAATTCCCACTTGCAGCATAAGATGGTCACTGATAAATCCAATAAAAATTGAGGGAAAAACTGCTTCAGTCTGAGAATGGTGTGAATATGGAGCACACTAAGGCTGGGGATGGATTTTACAGACTCCCATGATGCTGCTCCTTCACTGTTACTTGGTCAAAAATCCTGCAACTCCCTGACAAAAGCATTGTGGGTGTCCCTGCACCAAATGGACTGGAGGAGTTCAAGAAGGCAGCTCATCATCATCTTGTCAAGGGTGACTTGGGATGGGCCTTAAATGCTGGCCCAGTCAGCAACACACATCCCCTGTATTAATTTTTTTAAAAAGGGTGAGGGGATTGGAAGGGAGAAGAATGCAAGGTTAAAGTGGCCTTGCCCTCTGTCAAAACTGTTCATGAACTAATTTGGATGAATATAGTAGTGAGTGGCTGGGGGCAGTGTAGTCTGTTGGATTGAGGAGGTTCTGATTGCGAATAGCATGAGACATGAGTTGCTAATCGGGGAAAGACCAAGAATGCGAGACTTGACTCCAAGACTTAAACTGGAATAGTGGAACTTGGAAGAGGCTAAGATCTGACTGACAAAATGAATTTTTTTTAATGCTTTTTCTTTTTTTCCCTTTTTCTCATCTCTACTGAATCATCAGGGGATACAGTTGCAGAGGTTTCTGTAGTCGCTTGATCCAATGACTATTCTTAATCTATAGGACTGTTGGGTGACTGCATTTGCACCATATCATTGTGCTGGAGCCTATATTTATCTAGCATTCATGCATATGTTTGGTATCACTGGCTAGTGGCTAGATGTGAGCTGTTGTATTTTCTTTTCCCTCCCAGGCCCAAGTGTGTTGAGGCCACTTGTGGCCATCTTTTTCTGGCCTGCAGTTAACCTACTGAGTCCTTGATTGTGCCTGGGACCTTCCTGGTCTTCAGTCCTACACAAGAGAAAGGTCTGAAAACATCAGGCTTCATTCTGTCTTCTGCAAAAAAAAGTAATACCATTTTTTAATTTCCTTACTCAATATTTTATTTCTGCTACACTCATTAGAGTTTGAAAAGAAGAATTTATAGAATACCACAACAGGGAAATATTGAGTACTGATGGCCAGTGGTATTCATATCAAAACTGGCAACTCTTCTGACACCTAAGGGTTAATCAGACTGAAATAACTCAATTTTCCGATCTGTAGCTTCTGTTTGCCATTCAAAGTGATGACCAATGGTGTGATCAAGAATGATTATTATTTGTTTATATTTAGCATACACCCAGTCTAGTTATTTTGAAGTTTGTCCTTCCGTGTCCATGCTTCTGCCAGGCTGTTGAGCAAAGCAGTGATGTGTGTTCGATGCAGCGCATGTTAGCGTAAAAAAGCTTATTCAGCAATTTGTTAAATTAAACTACGTTTGTTTTCCTAATTTTCTTGGGGAGGGATGGGATGGGGAAAGTGTGTGAATGGTATGGAGCAATGTTTCTAAAGGAAAGTAATTTCTCTTGCTAATAGTGAGACCATTATCCATCAGTTAGAGTGATAGGTTGAGCATTTCCCCTTGCACCCCATGTGGTGTGGTGAGTAGCGACCTTGGGTAACCTCTGTCAGTGTGACTAACGTTAAGATTGTACGGAAGCCTGTAGGACCCGTTGTGTCACCACCACTCCCCCACCTCCACCAGCACCACCAGCCCCACTCAATGCAATTCTTTGCTTACTACTGACCCTCATTGTTACTCTCCTCTCCTGGAAGTTCTGGGAGTCGATCCAAGACAATTGGATCCCATGGGAGCTTGTTCAAGTGACCATTTGTCATGGTGAGACTGGACAGGTCATTGTTCAACCTCAGGGGGCGGGGGGAGGACTTGCATCAGAATTGGAGTTTATCCTGTTCAGTGTGAGTTCTTTATTTTAATATAGTGAGTTGTTATGATCTAGATTGCATAGCCTCAGAGGGTAGTGGAAGCAGATGCAACAGTCACTTTCTTAAGGGATTGGATGTATACTTTGAAAGGGATAAAAATAGCAGGGCTGTGGGGAGTAAGACTAATTAGCTAGCTCTCAAAAGGCCAGCACAGACGTGAAGGGTCAAGTGATCTTCTTAAGTGCTGTACGATTCCATGATTCTGTGCACCTTTCCAGCAAGCGACTGAATTGTAACCAGGAGCAGGAATCCTGACTAATTTATAATCCTGGGGTCTTGGAAATATTATAACCTCCAGCTGACATTGCATGAGGATTTCACCTCACTTTGTAGTAGTAACCAACAAAATTGAATTGTGATAAGGGGTGATGGTGCTGGAGGAAACACGATGGATTTGACATTCTTCCACACAATCTTGAAGTTAGGCACATTGACAGAGGTTACATATGGGCAGCACAGTGTCTCAGTGGTGAGCATTGCCACCTCACAGCGCCAGGGACCTGGGTTTGATTTCATACTGGGGCAGTGTATCTGTGTGGAGTTTGCACATCCACCCTGTGTCTGTGTGGGTTTCCTCCCATAGTCCAGAGATGTGAAGGTTAGGCAGATTGGCCATGATAATTGCCCATAGTGTCCAGGCTAGGTGGATTACCCATGGGGAATACAGGGTTGTCGGGATATAGTAGGTGGGTGGGTCTGGGTGGGATGCTCTTTGGAAGATCAGTGCGGACCCGATGGGCCGAATGGCCTGCTTCTGCACTGTAGGGATTATATGATTTGATTTGGAATTTTCTAAGCAAAGGTCATTTCTGTTTGGCGAGACCTGAAGAAACAAAGAAAACCTAACAAATTGGGCACTCTTATCATAAATTGTCAGGTGGAATTGGAGGTTTAATAGTTAATCCTGTACCAACACTGAGCTGCATGGTGCTGTGGATTCCGTCTTGTCCCTGGACCTCACTGTGTTTCCATTCTCAGTCTGGCAACATGGGCTGGGGAGGTTTGGGAGTAGCTAATGGGGAGTAAGTGTTAGACGAGGGGGTAAACGCTAATCCTGGAAGGGTTTAAATTTTGGCACGAATTTCACCGTGAGATTCTGCCCAGCAGCCGATTACAGAGCAGCAGGAGTGGGACCTGGGAAGCAGCTCCATTGCATTACTGCAGGGGCCAGACGTCAGATGTGCTGTTATCTGGAAAGGACTTTGGGATACCTTGCAGACACTAAGAGTGCGATCCAAATGCAAATCTTTCTTAGCTGCCTATTCATGCATGGAATGGTGAATGGCAGTGGGAGGGAGTTAAGGAAAGATGCTGGCTCATGAAAAGAGGGGAGGATTTAAAGGGTTAAATTGCGAAGAACTTTAAAACAAGATTTGAGTCTCTGGTAAATCCCTTTCTACTATTTTCAAGGTTTGGGATTCATTTTACTGACTGTCTAGCATCTTGTCTGATTACTGCTGTGTTGTTTTTGCCTCTTTTTCCCTCTCACCTACTAGTATCAGCTTGCAGACTGCCATGGAAATTCCTGTTTTGCTTCAAACAGTCAATGGGAGTGAATTGCCCTCCAGCGTTGTGTTCGCCTTCGTTTGAAACAAACAGCCTTCACGATGAGGTAGAGCCCCGCCCAGAAAAGCACAGGCGTTCAGACTCGCTGAGAGTACTCCTTCAGTCCCGATCAGTATTCCAAGACGATGACAGGGATGAAGCAGATAGAGAAATTTCTGAAGAAACAAACCTCGACTCTGACCAGAAGCCGCGTGGAAAAGGATGGCATTTTCCCAGGGACCCTGAAGCGGCGTCCGAGCGCCTCCAAAATACTCCCATTCCTAAAGGACACAGTGTCTGGCAGTGACAGCCCCAGCCCCAAAGATGAGTTTAGCCCGGACATCGGATGCCTGGAGAGTAAATGGACAGACACAGAGGACGACCTGACCAGTCCTTCCCTGTCATCGGGGGAAATCAGCCCCAATGGGTCCACTCTCAGCAGTAAGTTGTGGCATCTCTCAGACACCCCTGAGAACATCGTGGAGCACGTGCTGGAGGGACTGCTAGAGACAACCAAGAACGGTACGGATGCAGGTAAGTGTGAAAACATGGTGAAGGTCTAGTGCTAGAGGAAGCAGCATCAATGAGCCACTCGAAATGGAGTATATTTAGGTGAGGCTGTGGATCAATGGTAATTTCACTGTACCGCTAATCCAGAGTCCCAGGCTGTTCCACGGGTTTGAATGGGACACCTTATTGGCATTGACTCCAAGAGCAAGGAAGTTATGATGGAACAGTTTATAATAATTAGTCCACAGCTAGAGTGCAGTTCTGGTTGTCAAACTTTAGGAAGGATGTGACTGCACTAGACAAGGTGCAGAAGAACCTTGATGTTACCTGTCACCTATGAAGAGAAACGAGATAGACTAGGATTGTCATTCTTGGAGCAGAGAAGTCTGTGGGGAGAATCTGAGGTGTATAAAATTCTGAGGGGTATGGACAAGTTAATAAGTAGAAGCTTTTCCCTTTAGTAGTGGAGTAATTAACCGGGGAACAGTTTTTAAAGAAAGGAAATTTAGAGGGGATTTAAGGAAAAATATTTTCACCTGGAAGGTATCAGAAACTTAGCATTTGAAAGGGTAGTTGATGGAGCAGTCCTTAAAACAGTTAAAAAGTATTTGGCTGAAATGCAATTATCACACAGTCAGGTCAAATGCTCGATAAAAATATTAGACTAGATAGATGCTTGATGACTAATGCAGATATGATGGGCTAAAGACCCCCTTTTCATGCTGTTGAAAGCTCTATGACTCTTTCTAATGCTCATCCTACCAAGGCAGGTGGTGAAATTTGGATTCAGTACAAAACCTTGAATTAAACGTCCTTAAGATATTGGAGCAGAATTAAGCCATTTGGCCGAAGAGCCTGTTTCCGCACTGTAGGGAATCTAATCTAAGCTAATCTAACTTCCTTGGCTGCATGCCAGAAAGTGCACATTTTGTTAAAGCCCACTTAAAGCTTGCCCAAGATGCAAGTAAAATACTACGAGTGGTTTCAGCCTTCCAAAACTTCATTCTCATTCCAAACCTTAAATGTCTTTGTGGTCTTTGAAAGATATTTTGCAATTGGATGATGGCTGAAATTATAGCCTTATGTAAACAGGATGTGGCTCTCCATTGAATATGAGTGCTGAACCAGAGACACGAATTTGTGACAAAATACTAATTTTACAAAACAGTCAGCAAACTTAGGTTAAGTTTCTGTTTCCCTCAAAAGTTTGAGAAGATCCAACTATTCCAGTAAACGCTGCAGGGATTCTATTCCCCCATTACGAAATTAGCTTTGATGATGATGACATGTGGATCACTTCAAAAAAGCTTTTCTTCATGTGGGAAGGAATGGTTTTCTCTGCTTTGTTTTGTTCCTGTTATTGGTTTCTCGAGGACAAACATTTTGGGAAACCACTTCTGCAATTAATTGGAGTCCATATGGCTGGTTGCAAACAGCCCGCTTGGTGACAAGTGGGCTACCCATTAGCACATCCCACCATCAACATACCGGGGTTATCCTTGACCAGAAACTTCATTTAAATGCTGAGGTCACAAGGGAATTCTGCAGCAAGTTGCTATCCTCCTGACTTTCCATGGCCTGGTTACCATTCTACAAAGCTAAGGTGAGGGGGAATATGGTGGAATGTTTTCCACTTGCTTGGATGACTGCAGTTCTAATAACATTTGGAGCTTAACACCAGCCAAGACAAAACAGACCACTACATCAGCACCCTACCCACCACCCTCCCCTCCATCACCGGAGAGTACCAGCTGTAATCTGCTGTGCCACAAGATTCCATTGACAATACCTTACAGACTCATGACCAGTCTGTACCTCATCAATCTATATGCGGATAGCCCGAGCTAAACTAGCTATGAGTGCAGATAGTTTGTCCCACGTGGAGAAATGATGATGTAATGGTAATGTCACTGGTGTAAAAATCCACACATACCGGCTAATGCTGTGGGTACATGGGTTCAAATTCTGGCAAAAAAAGCTGGTCAAAATGAATTAATCCTGGTCGCCACACTACCTGAAGGATATGGAGGTTTTGGAAATGGCACAGAAGTGGTTTACCAGGATGTCGCCTGGTTTGGTGGGTATTAGCTATGAGGAGAGATTGGACAAACCTGGTCTGTTTACACTTGAAAGTCGAAGGCTGAGGGGCCCCCTGATAGAAGTTCACAAATGAGAGGCGTGGATAGAATGGATAATCAGAGTCTTTTTCTCAGGGTATGGATGTCAGTTACTAGGAGACATGAGTTTAAGGTAAAAACAGAGTAGGCTTAAAGGAGATGTGAGAGGCAGATTTTACAGAGAGGGTGTTCAGTCCCTAGAATACACTGTCAGAGGAGATGATAGCAACATTGAAGAGGCATCGTAACAGAGATACAAATTGGCAGGGAAAGGAGGGTTACAGATCATAAAGAAACAAAAGGTTTTCAGTTTAGAAAGGCATCATGTTGGTGCAATATTGATGTGTTTCAGGGCCCTTTGCTGTGCTATATTACTCTTTGATCCAAACCAGGCATGACCATACATGGTCTGGCCTATGAGACATCAGTGATGTGGTGGACTACCTTGGGAATGGTCCAGCAAACTGCATAATTCAAGGGCAATGGGGGATGGGCAACAGATGCTGGGATGCCCTAATCCCATGAAAGAATAAATGAAACAGAAAGGTGGATATGGTGATTGAAGTGAATGGATAAGCTCAAGAAGATGGAGTGATGGATGGAGTCATGCATACCAGATGATTGTGAATGTGTTCTAGGGACTTCGGTTCAATCCCACAATTGCGCGTCCAGTGTTCCCTCTAAGCTGCAGGGCTATTCCGAGGTTTTGCACACTGGCATGTTGACATTCCGACTTCAGGAGTGAATGCTGCATGTGGACCTCGGAGACTTGTGGAATGCGAAAATAGATATTTTCCTTATCAACCTTTTCAGAGATGTTAATGCAGGTGGGATTTGAACCTGGGCATCCTGGCTCAAAGGTAGGTTCACTACCACATGCCACAACAGCTCTCTGCACCGAGAAAGTAAATTAGAGAGAGTATTGACAACAACTGGTGGAGATTGAATTGCAATTAATAAAAATCTGGAATTGGGAAAGATGGTGGGGTAGTGTTAATGTAGTGCAGCTAGTAAATTAGAGACCCAAGAAAATGCTGTGGAGCCAGTGGAGTTCAAAGAAAGGCTATTTCCGAGCAAGGAGATCCAGGTTCATGTCCCACCTGATCCAAAGGTGTGTAATAATGTCTCTGAGCAGGTTGATTAGATATATCTGAAACACAGGAATTGAAAACTGCATCGGGCTCATGAGTGTCCTTTAGGGAAGGAAACCTACCACCCTTCTTTGTTCTGACTGACATGTGACTCCAGACTTGTGGCAATGTGGTTCACTCTTAACTGAAGTCTGAAATGGCGGCACAAGCCACTTGGTCAAGGGCAACAAATGCTGGCTTTGCCAGTAAAGCCCAAAGGCCATGGAAAGGTAGGAAGCAAAATAAAGATGATGTGAGTAGCCGTGTAAAATGCCACACAGACACACTGCTCTCTCTGGGTTTCACATGAGATCAGAAACCCCATCCTTGACCGCTCCCAGTGAGTGGTTCTATCTGATTAGAAATCAATGCAGGGCGCGTTTAAAAAAAGTCGTTGGTAGTCTTGTACACCATGGGTGGTCTTGTTAATGGTTGCACATGTCGTTGAATGACGAGTGGCAGAATACCAATTGTTAAGTCATATGGTTCTGGCTTCAAGCCCCATTCCAACACTTGCGCACATCAGCTTGGCTGACACTTCAATGCTGCACTGACAGCATACTGCACTTCAGAAAAGTGTGACTGCATCAGGCAGTTCTAAGGATGTGAAATGCTTTGGGGCTTCTCTAGCGATGGGACGTGACAAGAAATAACTGCACACCCTTTCTTCTACAGAATGAGAAAGAGAAATTGGATTTTCCTTTTAACAGACCTTAGTGTCTTTATTTCAAAGGAAATAAATTGTAAAAAATAAGGATGACTTGCCAAAGCTATACAATAGTTAAACCACTATTGCCATACTGTAATAGTCTTGGTCTCCTTAATCTAAGAAATTATTGACTGCCATTGTAGGCAGTCTGCAGAAGATTCACTAGTTTGATCCCAGATATGGGATCAGTTGTTGTTTCAGATCTCCAGCATCTGCAATTTATTGTTTTATTTTAAAGTTTTTAGGGAGCTTGACGGAGTAGGTGCAGAGTTTATTTCTCCCTGCGGGTGAACCGAGGACCAGAGGACATAATCTCAGAGTAAGGAACCACCTAGTTTAAAACAAAGATTTAGAAGAACTTTTTTTCTCTTGGAGGGTGGTGAGCCTGTGAAAGTCTTTACTTTAGAGGACTGTTAAGGCTGAAACATTAAGTCTAATCAAGCCTGAGACAGAGAGATTTTTATTCCAGAAGTAGACCAAAAGTTGTGAGGGAAAAGGAAGTTGAGGATTATCAGATCAGCCATAATATCATTGCATGGCAGAGCAGCCTTGATGGGCCGAATGGCCGACTCCTGCTCCGACAGTTTATGGTTTTGATGCGAAGAATGTGTTTAGTTGAATGCTTCTCCCAGGTTCCTTTTACTGTGGTGTTGATCATATTGTTCACTGTCTGTCAGATAAAAGAAACGACAGAAGAAATGATTTTGGGAAATTGTTCTCAGCAAATTAAAATTCCTTCAGCAAAAATATTGAAAGCATGGTTTCCACAGATCTTGTACAGATAGGGATACGTGGGATCTTCCTGTATCAGTCGTCATATTGGTAGTGCACTCATCTCTGAGTTTCTGAGCTTGATTCCCACTCCAGGATCTGAGCACAAAAGTTCAGGCTGATGCTCCTGATCAGTGCTGAGGGAGTGCTGCACTGTCAGAGATGTCGTTTTTCAGTTGAAACTCAAAACTTGAGATTTATTTGCCTTTCCAGCTGGATATAAAATGATTCTGAGATGCTATTTTGAAGCAGAGCAAGGGAGCTATCCCCTGTGTCTTAGCTTTTGAGTTACACAAACAGCCATCGCACAAAATAAATGATCTCTGGGTCATGTTCTTCCTGGAACCTCTTGTGTACCTATTGACTGTCACATTTTCTACATTACAATAATGACCATACTTTCAAGCGTCACAGGTATTATTGTCGTGCAAAAGATGTTGTGTACTTTAACGTCTTTCTTTAAATGTTATTACTACATTCAGAGCAATCACAGAAAGATTCTGATGAATGTATAGACCTTACAGTCACCATTCTGAGAAAAGACATTATACAAAGCCCTGTTAAGTGTTGTCATTAATTTTACATTAAGTGTTCTGTTGTTGGACTGGCTTTACAATGTGAACACTTTCCACAAGTGGAAATTCAATTTGGCCAATTCAATAACAGCAGCTTGTGACCTTTATTTTCAGATTGCACCATTTTCTATAGTTTCATTATTTACTCAAGCATGCTATTGACTTAACGATTTCACACATGAGTTATACTGTACAGTGTCTTACAAATGCAGGCTGTCGTACCGTACAAGATTAATATCCCTCTAAATCTTCTTGCTAGGAGATGGTTACCTGTATATTAGGGGGTGACCTCATAGAAGTTTGTAAAATTATGAGGGGCATAGATAGGGTGATAGGGTCTTTTTCCCAGGACAGCAGAGTTCAAAACTAGAGGGCATAGGTTTAAGGTGAGAAGGGAGAGATTTCAAAGGAACCTAAGGGACAACATTTTTATGCAGAGGGTGGTGTGTCTATGGAATGTGCTGCCACAGGAAGTGGTGGAGGCTGGTTCAATTACAACATTTAAAAGGTATTTAGATGGGTATATGAATAGGAATGGTTTAGAGGGATATGGGCCAAGTGCTGGCAAATGGGACAAATTGGTTTGGGATATCTAGTCGACATGGTTGGTTTGGACTGAAGGGTTTATATACCTCTATGACTCTATATTAATGCAAAACCATTTGATGGTGCGATGGGGTCCCTAGTTGGGGGTCATTTGCTTGGGTGAGTAGGCCAGGAGCATGGGTTCGATCCCTCACACAGTCTGTGGCAGTTGTTGCAGGTTCTGTCCCTTCGTCATGTCACGCAATCGTGGAATAGTTCACCTCAAGCTGCGTATTTTCAATGTCACTCCTTAATGCAGAGGGATGCCTTTGTCCTTCATGGACAATGGCTCTTTTACATCTCTCTTTTTAGTTTTCAAGAAGAAAATATAGTTATAAGGACTAAAGGGATTGGGGAGAAAGTGGAGCAGGGGACTGAGTTGGATGATCAGCCATGATCACATAGAGTGGAACAGCAGGCTTGAAGGGCTAAATGACCTACTCCTGCATTCAATGTTTCGATGTACGATAGCATTGGTAAAATCACATTTCATTATTGTGTTCTGTACCCTATATATCAGTGTCTGATATCTGTCCAAGTGAATTTCTCTGCATGTAGAGAAGCTCACTGCTGGGCTAATCTCTCAAAACGATCCACATCCACAAGTGAGCTCCTTTCAGCTTTGTGTCAAACCTCTAACCACAGGTTGTACTCCAGGCGGTGATTTACCGAGTTTGAATGTGACGCTGACACTCAGTGCAAAAAGTAAAGTGTTTCATTCCCTCAAGCTGACTTCTCCCTCTGCAATCAATGGAATCATTCACCCAAAAATTGCCAAGTAATGAAATCACACTGTGCTCAGATCTAGCATACTCTCTCAGTGAGCATTAAAACGCAGTCATTAGTTGTACAATCACGATGGAACATAGGTGGATCTTTGCCCAGGTTCCCACGGGAACGGCAGGCAGCCTTTCAGTGACTTGAGCCTGTCCTGCCATTCAGTTTGATTGTGGTTTCTCTCCCAGAGTTCCTCACAGGGTCTAGGCCAGCCTGTCAAATGTGAACCCGTGGACTCGAGGTTAACTATTATTTTTTTAAGGGGCTGTTACTCTCGATTTAAGGTGAATGTGCGAATTTGCATTTGTGTTCAAGCCCACATGATGTGAATGGCACCTGATTTAAGGTACTACTCGGGCAACAGAGACTGCGTAAATACAACACAAAACAAAAGAGGGCACAGTGTGTACTGAGCTGTTTAGTTTGCACAATAGCCTGGATGCATCAGCAATCCTCACTTTGTAGTTGTTGCTGAAGATGGGGAGTGATTAAGCAGGCTGTAAGTTACAGGTTCCCCATGGTCCTGTATTACGTGGAGCAGACTGACTGCAATATGTGCCGAGTACCTGCATTAGCTTGCTTCTTCCATTGAGGCCTGCATTTAACTGCTTCCTTTTTAAGTAAATAATAATTTCTCAGGATTGCTGTCTGTACGTAAATCACCAACTGTGAAAGTAAATTATCACCTTCAGCTCAGGTGAGTTTTACCAGCCCTTTGGAGACAGGCTGGGGATGACGAATGACAGGATGGCAGGGGGTGGTGGACCTGAGGATGTCCTACTCCCATGCCCTTTTGCTAGGGGCAAGAAGATGGCATGTGTGCACCTAACTGGACCTCTTCCTGCCTCCAGTAAATTGTAACCAATGCATGGAGAGACTACCACAATGGCAAACTCCAGCAGCCTCACTGGGGGCAAGGAAGAACGTGTTTTCCCTCCTTTATCAATCACTCTGCCCTTCCTAGAAGGGGCCCCTGGCGACAGTGAGTACGCAGAGGATGAGAGCATTTCTTGGGGTTCCCACGCTCACTGGAGCCTGTCTGACCAGTCCTTAGACTGAGGTATAGGCCAATATATTTGATTCATTAATGGGATGTGAAGATGGAGCAGTATTTTATTGTCCATCCCTTATTCTCTTTGAAAGTGAGCCGGTGCTTTGATCTACTGCTATCTGTGTGGTGTAGGAGTACCCACATTGCTGTTACTAAACTGTGAGGCTGCCTGGCTGCTAATGTACTGTCCAGGTACAGTCTCCTTAGCAATTGAATTTAAAGGACCCTGAATTGACAGTTTAGTTTAGGAAGGAAGAAAGTTTAGCTGGTGCAAAAACAAAATGTCACCGGTGTATCCCCAGCCTGTTCAGCCTCTCCCTGTTGCTCAGATCCTCCAACCCTGGCAACATCCTTGTAAATCTTTTCTGAACCCTTTCAAGTTTTGCAACATCTGTCCTGTACAGCCGCAACATGACCTCCCAACTCCTGTACTCAATACTCTGACCAATAAAGGAAAGCATACCAAACGAGTGTTGGAGGCTGAGGGGAGACCTTATAGAGGTTTACAAAATTATGAGAGGCATGGATAGGATAAATAGACATACTCTTTTCCCTGGGGCATAGATTTAGGGTGAGAGGGGAAAGATATAAGAGAGACCTAAGTGGCAACCTTTTCACGCAGTGGGTAGTATGTGTATGGAATGAGCTGCCAGAGGATGTGGTGGAGGCTGGTACAATTGCAACATTTAAGAGGCATATGGATGGAGATATGAATAGGAAGGGTTTGGAGGGATATAGGCCGGGTACTAGCAGGTGGGACTAGATTGGGTCAGGATATCTGGTCGGCATGGATGGGTTGGACCGAAGGGTCTGTTTCCATGCTGTACATCTCTATGACTCTATTATTTGCAAGGATGGTTTCAAGAACAAGAAACTTAGAAAGTTATCCGGATAGATTGAAGAATTGGCCAAGTGAGTATAGCTGGGGATTTGGTTCAAAACCGGAAGTCCAGTGCAGAGGAGGAAAGCAGAGATTTATGTAAGGTTTGCTACAAGAAATACAGTCTCCAGAGGGAGAGGTGAGTGCAGGAGGATAAACAGTGTTGAGGTTATACAGGACGTTGGTGAGGCAAAAGTGAGGACTGCAGGTGCTGGAAACCAGAGTTTAGGTTAGAGTGGTGCTGGAACAGCACAGTAGGTCAGGCAGCATCCGAGAAGCAGGAAAATCGACGTATCGGAAAAGGCCCTTCATCAGGAATAGAGGCAGGGAGCCTCCAGGGTGGAGAGATAAATTGGGGAGTGGGGTGGGGCTGAGGAGAAGATAGCAAAGAGTACAATACGTGAATAGGGGTGGGGATGGAGATGATAGGTCAGAGGGGAGGGTAGAGCAGATAGGTGGGAAGGGAGATTGGCAGGTAGGACAGGTCATGAGGAGAGTGTTGAGCTGGAAGGTTGGAACTGGGGTAAGGTGGGGGGAGGGGAAATGAGGAAACTGGTGAAGTCCACGTTGGTGAGGCCTCTTCTGGAATACTGTGTACAGTTCCGGTTGTCCTTCAATAGGAAGGATATTAAATTGGAGAGGGTTCGGAACAGGTTTGCCAAGATGTTGTCCGGAATGGAAGGTTTGAGATATAAAATTAGGCTGGGACTTTCTTCACTGGAGTGAAAGAGGTTGAGGGGTGACCTTATTAAGATTTATAAAATAATGGGGAACATAGATAAGGTGAATAGCGAGGGCCTTTTCCTGAGGGTGTGGGTGTTCAAAACTAAGCTGCATAGTTTTAAGGTGAGAGGAGAAAGATTTAAAAAGGACATGAGGGGAAACCTTTTTTACTCAGTGGTTCGTGTGCGGAATGAACTGCCAGAGGAAGTGGTGGATGCAGGTATAATTACAATATTTAAAAGACATTTGGATAAGTTCATAGGAAAGCTTTGGAGGGGTAGGGGCCAAGGATAGGCAGGTGGGACTAGTTTAGTTTGAGAACGTGGTTGGCGTGGACCGAAGGGCTTGTTTCCATGCTTTGTGTCTCTATACGTTGGGCCTGTTCTCCTCGGAGAGTAGGAGGCTGAGAGGAGACTTGATAGAAGTTTTCAAAATCATGAGCAGGCTGTATAGAGTAGATAGGGAGAAGCTGTTCCTGTTCACAAAAAAAAACAGCTAACAAGAGAGCATAGATTTAAAGCGATGTACAAGTGAAGCAAGATTGATAGGGGAAGCAACTTTTTTCACAACGCAAGTAGTTAGGGTCAGTTGAGACATTCAAGAGGGCATAGCATGATTATTTGGACAGAAACAGTGTGGAGGGTTTTGGGAATGGCACATTTGGTTAGCTCAGTTGACTGAACCGCTGATTTGTGATGAAGTGTGACACCTTACAGTGTGGATTCAATTCCCCAGTGGTTGAGGTCACCATGAAGTACTCTCCTTCTCAATATTTCCCCTCGCCCGAGGCATGGTGACCCTCGGATTAAACCATCACCATTGGTCTCTCTCTGTAATGAGAGACAGCATCCCTATTGTCCAGTTGGACTATGGTGACTTCACCTTTTACCTTTTTAGATCTGAGGAATTCTATGGCTCTTGAGCTATATCACGCTATCCAGTATCAAGAGAGAATATTCATTGTGTGTTTTTGAGGAGCACTTGGTAATAGGAACTCCTGTGCATTCCACCAAATTCACCTCCTTGTCTAAATCCGTTTCCTACTTGTTAAGTCAAATGTGCATTTCATTGCCAAGACTTCTAATTTTTCATAACTCTGGGAAACTATTCTGTCACATGGATAATAATGAGGGGTGTGCATTAATTTTAATTGTATAGCCCCTAAACTCTCCATTGTCACCATTGTAAATGTTAAGACGATAACAGTTCATTAAACTATTAAAGTCTAGCCAGAGTAAATCCTTTAAGTCCTATACCGAGTTGTAGCGTATTATATTATATTATTAATAATGAGGAAAAGCTGTCCCAGCTTGCTTTGCTGTCAAGCTGTTAGGTAAGGACACCTGGATCAGCACATACAGTGACATACATACCCAATCTGAACAAGCCTGAAGTACTGTGCAATGGTATCCCACATCTTCCTTGTGTTGGCATGGAACACATTAATTGTTGGAAGGTCGTCTTTAACTTATTTTTTCAAGTTTCACTGTACAGTTTCTAAACAGCCTCCCTTTTGTCTTTCTCCAGCCATCAACCAACTTTCTAGAAAGAGCCATCGTTGAAGCCAATCCTGATTTTTATCAGCTTTACCTCCGATCATTTTGTTTCACAGGGACATGGGCACTGTTGATAAGACCAGCCTCGTTTGCCATTCTGTATTTGCCCTCAAACTGACTATCTTCCTGGGGCATTTCATAGGGCAGGTAGGACTTAGCCACATTGCTGTGAGTCTGGAATCACATATCAGCCAGAGTAGATGAAGACGGAAGATTTGTGTTTTTCCTGTTACCAGCATCTTCCCTTTTGAATTTGCACTGATGTTTCTATTTAACACATTCCTTTTATCTTCTTAATTCTTCTCACTTCTCCTTTGCAGGCTTCAGTTTCAGTATTTTTAGCTGTCTTCTGCATTCCTTTTGTTTCTTCCTTGTGTAGTCTTTATCTTCTATTTCTAAGCACATTTAAACATTTTAAGTACTGATGTTTGTCTCTGTTCAAATTATGATTGAACAGACTGTCAGCCTCTGACTAAATATTCTACTCGTTGTACAGCTAATGCAGTTTGGTTCTTTGGGAGATTTTAGTTGCAATATTTTTTCTTGGTTTAACCTCAGATATTGTGTGTTTAGTTACTGTTCATTGTCTAAGTAATTTATCTATGTCTCAGCCAGCAGCACCCACATTCCACAAATGAACTTAAACTGTCTTATAGCTTTTGAGCCCAATCTCCAGGAGAATAAGTACTCTATTAGGGCCATGTTTTCGGCTAAAGCCACCAGACTGGCTAAATAATAAATGGAAAAGTGGCAATAGTAATTTTCAGAATTATAGTACATTCCATTGCAATAAAGACTGTTTTCAAGGTCCATTAAATATTATTATTCAAACTCCTTTACTGTCGCAGTAAATGCCACACGCGAAATAGCTTCTAATTATAGATCCACTTTCTTGCATCCTTTAATAAACATGTTTTCCTTTTTTTTTATGCTTAATTCTGTAATAAAATCTATTAGAAGGTTGAAATAATTAGGACAAATGAGAAAAAGTAGCATAAGAGAGGTATTAAAAAGATATATTTCCGATTGGATTAGTAACATCCTAACAAACTAATATTTAAAAAAAAATGTTAAGTGAGAAATTACTGCAGTTGCAGTCCTGGCACTGCTGAGATCAAAATGAATAAATATTGCTTGTAAACATAAATTAGGGACATGCAACAATTGCCGTCACAACCTACGGAAGAATAAAACAAAATTGTAGCATTGGTTGTGCCGAACTGCAGTGTGAACTGGACTTGACTGCAAGGATCCCGAATATAAACTCATGATTTTATAGCTTATTCAATGAATCATCTTGATGGAGGTCACCTGAGCCAGTACCTTAATAATTCAGGATTTTTAACATCAACAGTTTGACATTGTTTTAAGACTTGTTCAGAAGCGAACCCCGTAAAGCAAGAAGGTGAGTCTGTAATCGAAGATTGTGCAAGCTAGGAAAGCCTTGACTTACGGCATGGACATTTCAGGAAGGAGTAAATCTGGCATAAAGTGCCTCACTGTTTCTCCAACACTCAGGACTGAGGACCACTGCAACCAGAGTAAAGTCTTTTACCTTTATCTTTGTGTCTATCTGTCTGTGCTTGTCTGTTTTAGACAGTCCCCAGTTGGCAAGTAGATACATTGTTGGAAAAAAATTGTGACGTGTGTTTTCTCTACATCAGGATTGGAGTTTTTAATTATAGAGTATCTGTAACTGCCTTGTAGGCCACAACACTCAGAGATACGCCAGTATTTATGATCTGGGGAAAAAAAAAACAATTCTTCCAAATTTCTTCAAGTTCTAGCAACTTTTTCTTCTATTACTTTCTCCATTTTGTGTTTACTCAACATGGAGGCAGAAACATGTCCTGTTCATTTACTCTATAAAATCTGTCATAACCTTGTAGATCTCATCACATTTTGTCCCTCAGTCACGTTAATCTTCCCCACTAGACATTACAGACAAGATGTTAATTCACTCAAAAGGTATTCACTAACACAGTTAAAAATTATCCCCACTTCACAGAGTATTGTTTGGAAATTATATTTTGCATCTTCCCCAATGCCTCTTTTTCTCATGTTGTAAAATGGAGCCCAGGACTGTTTGCCGTACCTCAAGTGTGGTCTAATGAACAGCCAAGATTCTAGCTGAAGTTAACATAACTTGTCTGCTCTCCAATTCGATCATTGCAGTAGATTAGATTACATTACATTACATTACATTACAGTGTGGAAACAGGCCCTTCGGCCCAACAAGTCCACACCGACCCGCCGAAGCGCAACCCACCAATACCCCTACATTTACCCCTTACCTAACACTACGGGCAATTTAGCATGGCCAATTCACCTGACCTGCACATGTTTGGACTGTGGGAGGAAACCGGAGCACCCGGAGGAAACCCACGCAGACACGGGGAGAACGTGCAAACTCCACACAGTTAGTCGCCTGAGGCAGGGATTGAACCTGGGTCTCTGGCGCTGTGAGGCAGCAGTGCTAACCACTGTGCCACCGTGCCGCTTAATTTGCATCCTTTTATAGCCTTGATGACCTAGGTTCTCCTTTTTAATAAGCTTTGTACCTGCATCAACAGATCCCTTTTAAAAACTTAAAATTCCAAAGATTGGCTTTTTTATTCTTCCATTATGTATAACCTCACATTTCCTACATTGAACTTCAATTGACTTCATATTGATGACCAAGTTGAGACAAGGAATGAATTGTACTTCGAGAAATTTTGTCTTAATTTCCCAGAACGTGTCAGAACAAGCAAATGGCAAGAGGATAGTATGCATAAGAGTCATGATTAATAGTCCTGTCATTTACAAGTGGGCATTAATTATTATAAAATTCACTGAAAGACTGTGAGTAATGGTTTATGCCAGTAAATGTTACTGTACAGATAAGATTCCATCATAATGTGTTGGATGTAAATATAGCCAGACTTAGTCACACGAACAGTGTGAGAGAGTAAATGTGGTGTTATGGTTCAGGGAGCTCCCTTCAGGTCCATCTCCTGCACTCTGTGCTGAATTAATGACTTAGTTGACAATGGCCCTCCTCCCTAATGAAGTATGGTCAATTTCACACATCTCACAACATTCTTTACTCCTCAGGCAGTCCCTTAGGATTGTGAATGACTTATTTCCCCTCTGACTGTATGTGTTCTGAAGTCCAATGCACGATCTGTAGCCCTGCCGCATGCGTGTGTTGTGGGCTGGAAAGATAGAGAAGTTATTTGGAGGTTTCTTGCATTCCTTTTGTTGCGTTGAATTAACTTATAGCCACTTGAAGCTTCTAATTGCGTCTGGTGTGTTTCTGAGTGAGCTATCTTCATTTTGTTCAGTGGAAAGCCAGGGTCTCTGAGAGTTGATGGGCATGTGTGATCTCTTTGGCAATGTTTTGAGGCCATCTCTAAATCATTTCTACTCTCCTTTTTGGGAGGTTCTCTGCCAGGATCCTGAGGGTTCTTCAGTTGGCTATAGCACTTGTGTTCCTTGGGTATCCAGTGGGCCTTGTTAGAAGGACCATGTATCTGAATATTTAATGGAATTGGACCCAGTTACACTGCATTCACATTTAATCAGCTATTAATGCTCAATGATCTTGCCTCAGTTAGAGAGATGAGTCAGTAGCAGAAGTCACTGGAAGGGAACTAGCTCAACCAACTGTACCCCTCAGCAAGTTGTTACCTCCAGTAGCGTGGAAGTGGGTGGGAAGGAATTAGACACTAACAAAATGTCACAGTCGTCTTTATACGTGACCTCAGGTGAGACATTCACAAGTTATGAACAGTTCCAGATGAACAACTCGTCTTTAAGTTCCTCGGTGAGGAGGGATGAAAGCACTCCTCTTCTTTATTCAACTGCCTCTCCAATTGGTCACAGCAAGGTTCATTAAAAAGGGATCACTTCCCTTGTCAATGACTTTCTCCCAAATGAATTTGTTTTAAAGGGAGTCATTTCGACCAGGATCTCTCAAATTAACATTACAGTAAGTTTATTCATTACTAAATGTGAGGAGAAATAAAAATGTCACATGCATGTACACAGGTTAGAGATGGAAGTGAGTTCAAGGTATACAGATCAGTCTATCTGGCTGGCTCATAGAGAGTAGATAGTGGAACATTGATAGTTGAACAATATCAGTCTGAGATTCTTGGCTTTTGCAGATAAGGTAAAATTCTTTTGCTCTGTTTCCTTTTTACGGATGTCTGGCTGGCAGCACACAGAGTGAGAGAGTCCTTCTCTAGTCCTCAATCCTTCTGACTGGATAACTGGCTAGTTGGTTTCTAGCACTCAGCGTGAGAGATTCATTTTACCTGCAACACAGGGGTGACTAGTGGGTGATCCTTTAGCCATTACTTTCAAAGCAGGTGGCACTCAAACGCAGTTTAGAACACACAAACCTTGGTCCACAACCACACCTTCCACTAGCACACGCAGACCAGGGTCACAGTCCGTTTTTAACCTCTTTTGTTTTGTTTAATTCTGGATAGGCAAAGAAAACCCTAACAAGGAAGTAGATTTCTGACCAGGAAGAGGAGGGAGAAATAGCCAACTACCTCATCTCTTCCTGTTCCATCTCTGTCTCCCTGTTTTGAAGTTCTCCTGACACTCTCTGCTCTGATATTCCGTAGCTCCACACAGGGTTTTGCCAGACAGCATTGAATTTGCATCTGAAGTTTCTTTTTGTCTGTAGCAGATCTCGTTTAAGAAAATACATTTTGAAATTAAAAGTTTAAAACGTGTCTACAGTACTTTGTGGCCCAGCACAGTGACTCAGTGGTTAGCACTGCTGCCTCACAGCAACAGGGATGCGGGTTCAATTCTTCCCTTGGGTAACTGTCTCTGTGGAGTTTGCACATTCTCCCCGTGTCTGCATGGGTTTCTTCTGGGTGCTCCAGTTTCCTCCCACAGTCCAAAGATGTGAAAGTTGGGTGGATCGATCAAGCTAAATTACCTGTAGTGTTCGGGGATGTGTAAGTTAGCTGGGGGTTATAGGATAGGGGTAGGGATGTGGGTGGAATGCTCTTTGGAGGATTGGTGTGGACGTGTTGGGCCAAATGGCCTGTTTCCAGATGTAGGGATTCTATTCTATTCTTAACTTCATGACAGCTCATTGTTTAAAATGTTCACTTGGATTGTCAATAACAATATTGTATCATCCAAAATCTTCAATTGTGTTCTAATCCTTTTAACTTGAACCTCCCTACCACCCAGTGTTGCTCTTTACTAGTATAACAAGCTGGTTGACTCAGAAGCGGCTGTCAGATTAAGGTCAGAAGTCAATGTACCTTGACTGTGCATCTGCATTTATTCCATGTGGAGGTGGATCATTTTGCCTCATCATCTTTCCCGCCTACAATAATCTGCTGCTGCTGGACAATTTGTGATAGGGTCTGAACAAAGCCCAAGTGTCTAAGGGTTTTGGGCTCATCATGCTCAGACTGTAGAGGAATGGGCAATTGCAGGTGAAGTCCTGCCCTTCAACAGTTGGGATCACTGGCCAGTGAACTTTCCGTACACCACCCTTCTAATGGGAGCAAGATGACCAAACACTCCATCCTTTAGGGTTTCTGAGGCTTGGCTGTGACCAGCCTCTACCCAAGCATACCAAGAATAGAAATTGCTGGAGAAACTCTGCAGGTCTGGCAGCATCTGTGGAGAAAAAGCAGAGTGACCCTCCTTCAGAACCTGAAAGCAAAGGCATGCAGTCTTGGAGCAGAGGGCAGTCTCATAATTAAGGGGTGCCAAGTCAATACTGAGATGAGGAGGAATTTCTTCTCAGAGGGCTGTGAGTCTTTGCCCTCCACAGCTCTCTGTGGCAAGGAGTTAAGTTGAGTTAGATTCTTGATCAGGAGGGGAATCGAGGATTATGATGACAATGTGGGGAAAGTGAATGTCAGGAATGTTGGATCAGCCATGGTCCTAATCACTGGTGGAGTAGGCCCCCGGGTCTGAATGCCCTACTATACGGTCAGTCCCTACTTCTTATCAGCTTGTGGTCTTTTCAGCTTGCACACATCTGGGCAATCACAAGGATGTCAAATTTCAAAGGAAGCAACAGTCTAAACTGCACAAGAAAAGAGTGTAGATTGTTTCTGGTTGTGGTGATACCATGGAGAATGCATCAGTGAGCCATTGTCCTCTGCTGTTTTGTTTAATTCAAATGCAGGCAGAGGATGGATCCCTATGATGTTCAACATGTTGAATGCAGTTCAACAAACATAAGTGTGCCAGGGTATGAGTCCAGTGAATAATCTTAAATTGCATTCTTAGTTTAATTCTTAGCATGCTGAATTATTCCGGAAGTGTTGCCCAATAATTAGAATCACACCTAACATTAGAAATTATGTTCACTGTTCTTCAAGCATGGTTTGGTCAAGGGTAGTCAATATTTTGTCTATTAAGAATAGCCTAAATTATGTGCTGTTTGATGTAATCTGCTAGTCACTGGGACATAAGGCCTACATTCCTAGCAACACACTACAAAGCAATTCATATAGAATCTTATTCACTTGTATAAAAGACAGAATGTCCTTTTAGCTTGATGGCTGCATCCTGTTAATGAAAAATACCTCCCGTTGCTACCACATCAAAGCAATTAAAAGGTAAACTCGCCATAGTTTTACCAACCATAGGGCTGCTCTCTTGTGTGTGTGTGTGTGTGTGTGAGAGAGAGAGAGAGAGAGACAATGATGGTGGTTTAACCTGAGGGTCACCATACCTCAAGCGAGGGGAGAGGTTGAGAAGGAGAGTCCTCCCTGATAATCTCTGCCAGTGCAGGAATTGAACCAATGCTGTTGGCATCACTCTGCATTGCCAGTCAGCCAGTCATCCAGCCAGCTGAGCTAACTCATTGAAATGTCTCCCTGCAGGAATAAAATACAAACTCCAAATTTGGAGAACAGAAACTTCAGCTCAATGGATTCCTCTTCTCTTTAGACTGGAGATTCTTCGGGCAAAAGTGAGGACTGCAGATGCTGGATTCTTCAGCCCAGTTTCCATACATATCATACTCAACAATACAAAATGATGTACAGTCATTAAGATGTGGCACCTCGCAAGCAACAATGTGATAATGTCCATATACTCGGAATTTTAGTATCTTGCTTATGAGTTAAATATTTACCATGGGCAGATCTCCTGATTCTTCTCTTCACAATATTGCCCTGTGATCTTTAACATCTACCAGAGACAACAAACAGGCTCTCGCCTTGATGTTTTATCCAAAAGATACCTCTGACAATGCTCCCTCAGTTCCATAATTCTTTTTCAAGATAATTTTACTAACTGTTGTCAATTTATGTACAGCTGTGCTTTGGATTCTTGATGAATACAGCATTACACGAATCCTGTGCCCAATAGTTTCAGTTGGCAGGTTCCAGCTGAACTTGGCACACACCATGACACTGTTTCTGTGGTTGAAAATCTCACGACACCAGGTTATAATCCAACAGGTTTATTTAAAAAAACAAGCTTTCAGAGCCTCCTTCATCAGGAGCAGCACTCCAAAAGCTTTTATTTTCAAATAAACCTGTGTTCGATTATAACCTGGTGTCATGTGACTTTCAACATTTTCCAACCCAGTCCAACACCAGCATCTCCACATCACTGTTTCCATGAACCTGCGTCACTTTACCACCAATAACACGGTTTATCACCAGGAGTCAAAGTGTCGTTCTTTGCTTTGTGGCCATGAGCGTATCTCTTGCCCAGGTGAAATTCTGTTTCACTGCAGCAACAAACACCCTCAGTCTTCAGGAGCTGGAGGTGCTGGTGTTGGACTGGGGTGGATAAGGTTAAAAATGACACAACAACAGGTTATAGTCCAACAAGTTCCAAATCGACCTGTTGGACTACAACCTGGTGTTGTGTGATTTTGAACATTCTTCAGGAGGACAGGTGAGCTCTGTCTGGTTTTGAAGGTCTCGTTTATAACCTGTAAACTCGGCTTTGCATCACAATCTTGCAGGCGTTGCGAGAGTGCTGGAGGCAGCTGGATCACCCGTCCTGATAGTTCCTAAAGTGGGACTTGAACGCACAATCTTCTGGCACAGGGGACAAGAGTGCTACCAATTAAACCACAGCTGACACTACGAAAGTACGGTGCCTGAACCATCCAACAATACTCCCAAGTGAGCCATTGTCAGTATTCTATGAAATGCCTGAAGCATTCCCTTAGCATTTTGTTCCTGCTGCAATGTGGAACCATTATCTTCCTACCGAACAGGCGATTACATAGGTGTGTTTATATTCCTGGTAAATTATTTTTGCGTAGTGTATTTGTGGAATCTTATCTTGTAATTAAGTGATTGCCTGGTCAGAGAAAAACAATGCTGCTTTGATACATGTTTGGCTTCTGCATGTAAAATGAAGTCAGCCATTTCCTGTGATCCACCTCCGTGAAAGAAGGAGGTAGCAACCACAACATATTTTAGTGATGGGACTAATTCTTTTTGTGTCAGGCATTGTGACAGACATGACGTTTGGTGGCAATATACAGTCAGCATATGGAGCAACTGTCAGGCTTTTGTGTTCAGCGGTTTTAAGGCAGGGCTATGGGCAATTAAATTGAAGCGTGCTTAGCAAAGAGAGTTGTGTATTTATGTACAGGTATCCCCCACATTTCAAAAGTTCGCTTTACGCCAATTCGCTTTTACGAAAGACCCACCTTAGTACCTGTTTTCTCTAACCAAAAGAATCCGAAGAGGATTTTGGGTTTTACAAAAAAAGGCAAAATTTTTCCCATATAAATTAATGCTTCTTCGCTTTACACCATTTCAGCTTACGAAAGGTTTCACAGGAATACTCTACTTTCGAATATCACCTTGTGTGAGCACGGCACATCTCAAGATGTTTCAATATAGCAATGTAGGAAACAGTGAATGCACTTCAATAGCTGTAGGGAGCTTTGGAGTATCTTGAGGACATGAAAGCGCTATAGGAATGCAAGTCTTACTTTGCACAGTGTTAGTCAGACACACACAAGTTTGCATAGGAATGACACTGGGTGCTTGCCTTTTGAGGTATTGCTACCAAAGAACCAGCACTGGAGTGAGGCCAAGTGGCTGCCTCCTCTGCTGTATCCTTCCTATAATTCAAACATCTGGTTCAAATCCTGCCAGATCGATAGGACTTCATGTCTCCATTTTATATACCAGCTCCACTAATGGAGTCTGGCATTAATTAGACTAACCAACATCTGCTGCCAAACTGTGACATTTTACACTGTTAACACAATTCCTTAATGGTTAATCCTTCCTTATAGGACTTCTGCATCCACTAGGGAGTTGGACATGCTCAGTACAAGGTAGAACTTGAATCCACATTTCAGATCTTGCACTGAGTTTTAGATAAAATGACTGCATGGAATGGAAAGAAGATACGACAGTGTTCTTGCATTTATTTACTTCTCTGAACATCACAGAGTGACTCACAACACGTCACACCCTATTAAATGCTTAATGCCTCACTGTCCTTACGTAGGCAACTGCAGCTACCAACTTGTACAGAAAAAGCTTGCCAACAGCAAGTAAGCCAAAAAAACTGCAGATGCTGGAATCCAAGGTAGACAGGCAGGAGGCTGGAAGAACACAGCAAGCCAGGCAGCAGCAGGAAGTGGAGAAGTCGACGTTTTGGGTGTAACCCTCATCACAGCAATGAGACGACTGGCTAGTTATTTTGTTGATGGAGGAGGATGAGCATTGACCAAAAATCCTTCATTCTTCAACAAATAATATTTTTATATGTTTTAGACCAACCAGAAGAAAGTGAAGACAGAGATTTTTCTGCACCTCCACACACGTCATCTACTGTCCGTTGCTCCTGATGTGGTCTCCTCTACATTGGGGAGACAGGACGCCACCTTGCGGAACCTCTCATAAAACACCTCTCGGGACACAAGCACCAAACAACTCCACCGCCCCATGGCCAAACACTTCAATTTCCCCTCCTACTCCACCAAGGACATGCAAGTCCTGGACCTCCTCTGTTGCCAAATCCTAGTCACCCAACGCCTGGATGAAGAACACCTCATCTTCCATTTTGGGGCCCTCCAACCACACGGGATCAATGTCGATTTCACCAGTTTCCCTGTTTCCCCCTCCCAACATTATCCCAGATCCAACCTTCCAACTTGGCACCACCCTCTAGAACTGTCCTACCTGTCCAATTTCCTTCCCACCTATCCGCTCCACTCTCCACTCCGAGCAATGACCATCACCCCACCTTTATCTACCTATTGCATTCCCAGCTAACTCCACCACCCCCTCCATTCCAGATGAAGAGCTTATGCTTGAAACATCAACTCTCCTGCTCTTCCTGATGGGCTGTGCTTTTCCAGCAGCATACTTTTTGATTTTGACCAACAGGGTCAGCTAGATGTCAGTTTGAACTTGTCGTCTGATAGACCACTGCTCTGATAGTGCAGCACTCCCTCATCTCTGCCCAGAGTGACTGCCCTGTACTGGAATAGGGTTTTAAACCTATGGCAGTCTGAATCCAAGGCCAGGATATTACTTGTCTCCACGCTAGTTCAGTTATTAGGTTAAGCGCCACTGTGAGAAAAGAATGTGTTTATACAAACAAAATGCAAATTTGGCAAACTTGGAATTGCTTCTTCACTCAGTTTCAGGCACGTCCCTGCAGGGGTTCCTCAGGGTGGTTTCCTAGGCCCAACCATCTTCAGCTACTTCACAGATCACTTACCCTCCACAATGAGGTCAGAAGTGGGAGTGTTTGCTGATTCAATACCATTTGCGTTTCTCAGAGACTGAAGCAGTCCACGATCAAATGCAACAAGACTGAGATGCTATTCAGGTTTGCGAGTGGCAAATAACATTAACGTAATACAAGTGTTAGGCAATGACCACCTTCAAAAAGAGAGAATTTAACCATCACTTGACATTCACTGTCATCATCATTGCTGAATCCCTCACTGTCAACGTCCTGGGAGTTACAATTGACCAGAAACTCAACTAGACGAACTACACAAATACAATGGCTACAAAAGCACGCCAGAGACCAGGAATTAGTGCTGAATGTCTTCCTCCTGCGGTTTAACAATTCTATGACTTTTTTTCAACAACATGGAATCCTTTAAAAGATGCTTAACTGATATAGGGAGAAGAGGAGATTTCCACTAGGAGTAGCAGCCAGAGATGAACGGCCTTATTAACGTGAAGACATAAATAGTGTATTATTGCAGTTCCTGAAAAGCCATTGCACTTTGTTATTCCTTTGCAGTCACACTGTTAGAACTTCGACAGAAAAGCTCAGGAAAAGTGGGGCAGCCAGTGAGGGAGTGTAAAGTGATGGCAGGTAGCAGAATCGTTAAACAGCGAGAAGTGCGGACATGGTTTCCCACTGCAGCTAGGCGGGGTGGGGGGCTAGGGCAGGCATGTTGGGTAACGATGGTTAACACTGCTGCCTCACAGCACCAGGGGCTTAGGTTCAATTCCAGCCTCAGACGACTGTCTGTGTGGAGTTTGCACATTATCCCCGTGTCTGCATGGGTTTCCTCCGGACACTGCAGTTTCCTCTCATAGTCCAAAGATGTGCAGGTTAGGAAGGATTGATCATGCTAAATTGTCCCGTAGTGTCCGGGGATGTATATGCTGGTGTATTAGCCATGGGGAATGCAGGGTTACAGGGATACAGTATGGGGTAGGTCGAGATGGGATACTCTTAGAGGGTCAGTGTGGACTCGATGGGCCGAATGACCTTCTTCCACACTGTAAGGATTCTATGATTCAACACTGGCATCCTGGGTCACCAGACGCTGCCAATTAATCATAAGATAGGAACTTCTGAGTCTTAAAGACCCTTGATTGAGCCAACTCCCTGGATCCAGGTAAGTTTCTTTTACTCGTTACCTGGGGATTGGGAGGGGAGAGGGCAGTTGGAGGCAAGGTGAGCAGGTGCCATTTAGAGGTCACCCCTTTTCTTCCCATCCATGCATCGGATTGCCCTGAGATTGGGACAGCTTGATATGTCCCTGCTCTTCAACCCAGCACGCCAGTCACCCTGGTTACGCAGTTGGGAAATTAGCCAATAGGGACTCAGCAAGTTGGGGCTCTTAATTGGCATTAAATGACCACTTCAGGACCTTTAATTGGTGGTGAGTTAAAGTTCTCAGAACGTAATTGGTGGCAAAGTGGGGGGTGGATAGTTCTCTGGGCAATCTCACCCAATTAATTCATCTTCCTGCCACCTCCGAGAGGGGAAACTTCCGCAGTGAAACTTGAAAACTCTCAAAGTGAAAACCACCCAATCAGCAAATCCTCTGCTACACCCTGGATCAGGCTGCCAAGAATCCTGCACCGTTCCTGTGCACATTTATTTTCAGAGCTTCTCTTTGTAGCTGTTCCTAGGCCCTCCCAGTTAGCAGCAGCCAGAGCCCTGGCAGTGGAAAGCCTCCGTTGTAATGTCCCTCGCATCTCATTGAGAGAGGTCAGGCCCTGCATGCTGCTTTCAGTTACTTTCCAATTCCCAAGGTCACTGAAGAACATCCAATATAGTGTTATTAACCACAATGAGCTATCACACTTCAAATTCTGTGTAAAATAAAAAGCTTTAGACGGAATGTTCATTATTGTAGTGCTGTCTGGGGAAATGAATTCCAAACTAATGAAAGAAACAGTTTTTCCACATCTCCATTTTAAATTGGAGACCCCTTAACAGGGTAGATTTATTGATTTGATTTGTTTTTGCCGTATTGACCTAGGTACAATGAAAAGTTTGTTTTTGCCTCCAGTGTGGCCAGCTCATAACCTAAAAAGATCATAGGGTGATTGAACAGAGTGAGGAAAACAATGTTCCAGCTGCAAAGAAGGTGCACAAAAAAACTATTAAAATTAATGTTCAAATTAGACTCGCGTATGTCTCAGAGTCTCACAGGAAAGTTGTGGGGGTAGAGTCCTTGTGTATACTTAAGACTGAGATAGATAGATTCTTGATCAATCAAAGGTTACAGGGAAAAGGCAGGAATTGGACATGATGATCCTACTGAACAGTCTTCTCCTGTTCCAATTTCTTATGATTTTATGATTTTTATTTTGTCATTTTACAGAGATTCTGCTGGATGATTTTCTCCTCACCCACTCGGTCTTCATGCCAACAGACAAGCTGCTGCAAGTTTTACATAAACAATATCCTTCCTTCGAAAAACATTGCATTACTCTCGTTATTAAATCAAAAGAGAAACTATGTCTGTTTGATGAAACCTGTAATATTCCCATCAGCAGCTACCAAGTGGAAAGCCTTTTATGCTTAAACAAATGTACACACGCATTAACGATCATCCCAGCCTTAATTTTTATTTTTAATTGGAGACCTCCCACAAAATTTGAATAAGACCCTGTCATTTTTTTTCTTTTCCATGTTCTCTGCATTTCACTTGAGAAAGTATATATCATGGGTCCCATTTTTCATTTGAGCCCTGGGGGTGGGGAATGTATTTTGAGTTCTAATCTGTCACACCCTGGCTCCCGCCAGAAAGCACTGAATGCAAAGCCGGATGCTTCAAAAGCAGATGTTATGGGAAATAATGGCAGGGAATTAAGGGACAGAGTAATTATTAAACAAGTGTACCCTAAGGATCAATTTCTTTAAGAGCCTTCAATCAACGTCTATAAACATCATCCCATCATGACAGCAAACCAAAACAGATGCCAATTTCCTGATTGCCAACGTCTCCACACTTCCCTGACACTGATTCTGAATCCGTGTGGCAAATTCTCACACTTGAGCTTTTTATAGTGAGGTTGTTTGATTGTGGCACTCCTTTGGGTTAGTCTCTAAAACGTACCTCTTTAATAATGGTTTTGTTTTTATATCTAATGTGGCTACTGTATTATATCTAGAATGGTTCAGTGCCATAATATATGTTAGAATGCTTCTGTGAAAAATCTTGGGGCATTTTATGTTCAAGGCACTATACCAACATAAGTTGTTATGATAGGAGGCAAAAGAAAACCCCAAAGTCCTTTGTTTGGTATGCAGTCAGGGTGGGCTGCTTGGAAACCAGCTTGGAGAGGGACTCTCTTCCTCTGCTTCACTATCTGACTGCTGCTGGGTACAAAACTATAGCACTTTAGCCAACCTCGTTACTGAGGCACACCATTCAGCTCCATCTGAGATCAAACCTGAGTTCCTATTAAGGCAATGTACTTCCCAACTAATCATGTCTTCCATTAGCCTAAGTGATGCTTAGTCATCCATGACTTCCATATATGAGATGGATCTAGAGGAATGTAAAATCTGGAGTAGCATTGTTATATAACCTTAGACTTAATCCTAATGATCCTCCTCATAATAACTGCCTCACATCTCAGCCTCGTCCTACACTAGCAATGTTGATGTGGCTGCTGGCTACACATTCCACACATACCAACCTGTTGTTGCAGGATGAGCTTCTATGGAGGGCTTGATATTGGCACCCAGGAGTGAAGCACAGTCCCTGAAGGACCTGCATTCAGATTCAGTGTCTGGACAAAGGAGACCCCCTCCATCTGATCATGAAGGCCATGCCAATGCACAGTGTGCTTTCCTGATGGCATGCCATGGAATAGAAACAGTGGCTCAGTGGTTAGCACTGCTGCCTCACAGCACCAGGGTCCTGGGTTCGATTCCAGTCTCAGGCAACTGTCTATGTGCAGTTTGCACATACTCCCCGTGTCTGCGTGGGTTTCCTTCGGGTACTCTGGTTTCCTCCCACAGTCCAAAGATGTGCAGGTTAGGTGGATTGGCCATGGTAACTTGCCCATAGTCTTCAGGGATGTGTAGGTTAGGTGCATCAGTCAGGGGAAATGTAAAGTGAATAGGATAGGGGAATGAGTCTGGGTGGGATACACTTCGGAGGGTCAGTGTGGACTTGTTGGGTCCAATGGCCTGTTTCTTCACTGTAGGGATTCTATGAAACCATTCCAGTCCACACTGAATGTGCCGAACTCCGTTATCACAGCCTTAGCAGCATTGAACCAATGGGGCCAAGGGATAATATCAGCTGAAACTAACACTCGCAGTCACTATCTGATGTTCTGTATTGAAAAGTTTATGAATGTGCTGGCATGTATCAACATTACTATGTTGGATAAGGATGTTCTTGGGCTCAGACCTCGGCACATGGAGAGAGTAACCTGCATCCTGAGGACTTCCCACGCATGGAAGAGAACACAATGAGTGTTGGCATGCCAAGCGGGAGGGGGAGAGAGAGGGTGAGGCATGCCAGGCAGAGCTGAGAGAGGAAAGCAGGCTAGGGGACCAAATTATAAATGGTGCTAACCAAAGAGCTCGAGGGATTTTGGTGTCTTGATTGCAATAAAGCCAATTGACCACCTCAGACCAATAGCAGTAATAAAAGGATCTCAATAGATAAAACTAGTTGCAGATACATAAGAATTAGGAGGCATTCATTCCTTCAGGTCTGCGACATGATTCAATAAGATTGCCACCGATGGTGGCCTCAGCTCCACCATTAAACAGCGGAATTGTCTTCTTGGACAACAGTGAGATTGGGTTAGAGTTCACTCAGCATTTGAACCCGACCTGTTACGACACTGGGTAAACTCTCCTGCTTAATTTAAAACCAGCAGCACAGAAAAGATTTATCCTGTGCAGTAATCTGTAAAAATTCGAGTGGCCAAGAACTATGTAAAGTAAAAATTAACAACTTTTATTTCTTAAAATAAAACAGAGAATAATTAACTAACCACTATTTACAATTTCTTTCTCTAACCTATCGCTACCTTCCCTTCTGTAATATTAGTTTCATAAAACTCCCAATTAAGATTTTCAAAACAACACTTTTTATCTCATAACCAGTTAACTGTAGGTTCTTGTCTTCGGATCTTCCTGTGTCTTCTTTTCTCTTTGTTAGGAATTTCTGCATCACAGGTTACTGATCAAAAAGCTATTTGTGAGAGAGAGCTATTTTCAAGCAGTCTGTTTACATGCTGGGCTTGGCAATTCTCCTCTTAACTGTTCAATTTTCCCCAGTTTTATACTGCAGACCATCAGATTGTGTCATTGGCTTTTAAGATGGAATTGAGTATATTGACAGTCTTGATTAGAGTTTGATATGTTTCGGGTATAATTTAAACTGATTGGCCGAATTCAAATTTGTTTTTGTCTCCAAGCAACAAACTAATCGAGTTCTTTGACCCAGTGTTACACATTGTTACCATTTTTGGGTACACTTCGTGCTGTGTCCGGTAGTTCTGCTGCTTTTAATTCTCTCAAAAGTAGACTCGCATCTTCATAACGGTCCTCACATCTTTGTTTGCAGAATTCCCCAGAGTAGGAACCACATCCCTCGACCATGACTATTGCAGTCCTATCACATAATGAGCACTCAGTAAAATGGTAAAAGTCAGGAGAGCATTAAGATCCCTCATTGTTTCTTCAACAGGCACTTGCATTTCTAAATCTTTAATGTAGCTGAACACTAGCTAGTTTCGCATTTTTCAAATGGCCCTTTCCTCACTCACAGAGTCTTTTCAATTGTAATAGCTGTTGTCCTTAACAATGTGCTACGTACTGCATGAGTGCTTCTGAAAGAGCTGAAAACTGGAATGAAGCCTACCCTCAGTTGAAGAAACAGAAGGTTTTAAGAATCACAGTTGAATGGGCAGAAAAGTGCAAGGATCTTCTGCTCGAAGATGAAGTTGCTGTAATGTTGCTGAAGGTAGGATATGGGCCCTTACTGTTTAATTGTTTTTCCTTATATATTTCCTGACTGAAATCCTATTACTGTATGGTGAAAAAAAGGCCTTTATACAATGAGAATATACCAATGATTCAGGATATTTGAAATAAGCATAATTGTTTGAAACCAATTTTGATGCTTAGACTTGAACTCTGCATTTGCTCTGCTGTGATCTATTCATTCATAGATTTAAGGAAACTCCCTAATTTTCCAGCCTGGCAGTGGTGTTGTTTCAAACTGCTCTAAAGTCTGGATGATAGATGAGCATGATAAGGTTTTCCACAATATTACGGCCAAACTCATTTGTGTGTAAGCTGTGACTTAGTTGGTAGCACATTTGCTGGAAAACTCTAGTTCAGGTCCCACTCCAGAAACTGAGCACAAGATTCAATACTTTTAAGAGGTGCTATCTTTCTATTGCATTTGAAAAAGAGGAGATGAATTATTCCCAGTGTCCTGGTCGATGCCCATGCCTTAGTCATCACCACAATAAAACAGAAATAGATACAGAGAAGTGAAGAGTACAGTCAGTAAGATTGATTGCATATCTTCATCATACTATGTGTTCACCCATCATTATTACAATTCCACAGCCCTACCCTGGGGCATTTCCCTGTCTGACTGATGCTGTGCAATTGTTTCATTAAGAGCTTCCATCTCAGTGTGAAGAGACTTCAGATCAGTTCATATACAACAACCTGCTCTGAAAACTCTGCTGATGTTTTGCTGTCTTTCATATCAAATTCTAGTACAGCAGCATTGTATGGTAAAATGCCCGTGCTGCCTATTTGCTTACTGTTGAAAAGAAGGTTTTCCAAGCTTTGCAAGTCACACATCTGTCAGAAGCCTGGTCCACAGTATTCTTTTTAGAAAAGAGACAATCTACAGCATCGTAAGAAAACAAAAATCAGTAATGTTTGAAATGAAGCAATCCACAACATTCTTGATGGTAAATGTCAATCCACCTTCCAATGTTAACATATTTCGGATCCACATCTTTGCCACAAAATAATTAGTTCTTCTTTGAGACATTATCTTTGAAATCTGTCCTCGAGTTAGAGATCTATACAGCATGGAAGCAGTCCCTTCAGTCTAACTTGTCCGTGCCAACCAAACATTCTCAATTTAATCTTGTGACATTAAGCCCTTATCCATCTAAACCCTTCCTAGTCGTTTGCCCAATCAGATGCCTTTTAAATGTTGTAATTGTACCAGCCTCCACCACTTCCTCTGGCAGCTCATTCTATACACACACCACCCTCTGCATGAAAAAGTTGCTCCTTGGGTCACTTTTAAATCTTTCCCCTCTCACCTTAAACCTGTGTCCTCTAATTCTGGACTTCCCTGCCTTGGGAAAAAAACCGTGTCTGTTTACCCTATCATGCCCCTCATGATTTTATAAATCTCCATAAGGTCATCTGTCAGCCTGAGAGGCTCCAGGGAAAAAAGCCTCAGCCTATTCAGCCTCTCCCAATAGCTCAAATCCTCCAATCCTGGCAACATCCTTGTAAATCTTTTCTGAACTCTTTCAAGTTTCACAACATCTTTCCGATAGGAAGGAGACCAGAATTGCACGCAATATTCTAAAGGTGGCTTAACCAATGCCCTGTACATGACCTCCCAACTCCTATACTCAGTTCACTACCCAATAAAGGCAAGCATACCAAATGCATTTGTCAATACCCTGTCTACCTGCGACTCCAAGGTTTCTTTGTTCAGCAATACTCTCCAGGACCTTATCATTGAATTTATAAGTCCTGCCCTGATTAGCCTTTCCAAAATGCAGCACCTCACATTTATCTAAACTAAACTTCATCTGCCACTCCTCAGCCCATCTGATCAAGATCCCGTTGTACTCTGAGATATCCTTCTTTGCTGTCCATTGCATCACCAATTTTGGTGTAATCTTCACATTTACTCAACATATCTCCTATGTTCAAAATCCATATTATTTCTATAATGACAAAAAGAGTGGACTCAGCACTGATCCCTGCAGCACATTGCTGGTCACAGGCCTCCAAAACAGAACCCTTCACTGCCACCTCTGTCTCACCAATTTTATCTAAGAATGGCTAGCCCTCCCTGTATTCCATGCAATTTAACTTGTTAACTAATCTAGCATGCAGAACCTTATTGACTGTCTTACTGAAGTCCATATCGATCGCGTCCACTACTCTGCCTTCACCAATCCTCTTCAACACTTCTTCAAAAAACTTGATCCCCCTTGCACAGAACCATGTTGACTACCCCTGATCAGTCCTTGTCTTTCCAAATACAGAACAACCTCAATTATCCAAATGAGATGGATTGAGGGGGGGGGGGGGGGGGTGATGGTGGTGGTGGTATTTTGTTCGGATAACTGATCTGATCATAAACCATGGAAGCACTTACGGGATCTTGAGATCTTGTTTGGATAATCTGAAATTCGGATAATTGGTGTTTAGATAACCGAGGTTGTTCTGTACGTGTATATCCTCTCTCCTGGATTCCTTTCCAACAACCTGCCTACCACGGACATCAAGCTCACAAATCTATAGTTCCCTGGCTTTTCCTTGCCACCTTTCTGAAAAATATCCTTTGGGCTAATTTATTTACAGACAAACCATTTAATAGGGTTAAAGGCATTATCTCCAGCCACTAGTAGTCAAGGTAAAAGGCATCAAAGGTATGGAGAGAAAGCAGGAACATGGCATTGAGATTGAGGATCAAATAGTGATTATTATTGAATGGTTTGATAGGCCAAATGGCCTACTCTTGCTCCTAGTATTCCTATGCAGGAAATGCTCAGCAGTTTGAGAGAATTAGAGCCAATGTATTAGATTGTGGCCTTTTGTTAGAACTATCAGGTCACAGACTTGAATCACTAACTCTGTTTCCATCTGCACAGATGCTAAGTATTGCCAGCATTTTCTGATTTTCTTTCAGATTTCCAGCATTGCTAATATTTTACTTTCTCTAGAAAACGGATTTTTTTGCTCACTGATCACCTTGCTGTTTGTGAGTGCTTGCTGATCACAAACTAACTTCCACCATCACTCGCACGAACAGTGCCTGCACTTCTCTTCAAAAGTACTTAATTGGCTGTAAAACTCTGAGGTATCTGTTGGTTGTGAAGAGTGGTATACAAATGCAAGTCTTTCTGAATGTTGTGAACCAAGCTTGTGACAAATATGAGACTTGCAGAAATTGGAAAGCCGACTCTGGAGACATGAGCAAATAGGCAGGGACGTTTTGCCAGACAGTGAGGTCAGAGCAGTTTGTATTTATATAATACCCCTGCACTCCCAAGAACAAGACTCACATCAGTGGGGTGAGGCAGGAGAGAGAGATATATGTTGGACAGGAGCTAAGAAGGACTAGGGTGCCGAGCTGAAAAAGTTAAAACCGTGTAGGTTCTTACAGAAGCTTAGGAGGCAGCTTGAGAGCTGGCAAGGCTTTATATGTGTATGTGAGGGTTCAGCCACTGCAAGTTAGACAGATAATGCCGAGAACAAGTAAAACGAAGATGCAAAAGCTGGAGGACTGTACAGCTGGTGAAGGTCAAAGTGATAAAATGGTTATAATCCTGGAGGAACTTTAGAACCAAGAATGGGACTTTGACTGCAATAATAGGCATTGCAGTAAACGGAGGATGGAAATTGGAACGGGTCTTGCACATTCCAGTCAAGATTAGCAAACAGAAACAACTTGTATTTATCTCACATACATGATAACAACACAATCCGAAGAGCTTTACAACCAATGAAGTACTTTTAAAGTGTTGTGTCCATGACGACAAATTGCTCATAACAAGCTGCAACAAACAGCAATACGATGATGACCAGATAATTGTTTTTTTTGTGTGTGAAGTTGATGGAGAATTAGTTATTGATTCAAAGAGTGTTGTGCTAGAAAAGCACAGAGGTCAGGCAGCGTTCGAGGAGCAGGAGAATTGATTTTTCAAGCATAAGCCCTTCATCAGGAATGAGCTGCATTCCTGATGAAGGGCTTACGCTCGAAAAATCGATTCTCCTGGTCCTCTGATGCTATCTGACCTGCTGTGCTTTTCCAGCACCACATTCTTCGATTCTGATCTTCAGCATCTGCACTCCACACTTTCTACCCAGAGAGCTGGTTATTAGCCAAGATCCCAGAAGGAACTCCCTTGCACTTCTTCAAATTAGTGCCATGGGATCTGTTGCAAACATTCGTAGAGCACTCAGGATGCCAGTTCATCAAATCCATAAAATCTAGCATCTCTGACAGTGCAGCCCTTTTTCATTATTGCACCACAGAGGGTCAGCCTTTGACTTGTGCTCTTAAGGGGGACTTGAACCCTCAATCTTTGAATTCAGAGGCAAGCATTTTACCAACAGAGTCGTGACTAATATGGATTGCAGTGATATTCTGAGATGATTCAAACACAAGTTGTTGAACTCTCATTCCACACAGTGTTGCTGCCTGCAGCTTCAGGGCTTGCAGAGCACTCACAAAGCCACAGGGAGCCTCAAAGATTGCCTCTTGACATAAATGTACAAATCCATGTGCTATCATAATTGTCTTTGGAAATTGGTAGCCAATTTATATTGTGCAAACCTGCCTCAGATGGAGGCTGCTTGCTCTGTGTTGTTTCCTGATTTTGAGTAAACCACAGCACATGCAGAGTTATTGGGAAATCAGGAAGGTAAGTTTGGATTGCTGGCCTCTTCCCTCACCACTCCCCAGTGACGCACATGCAGGGCGGCCTATATGAGCAAGTACTTTTAACCATGTACCCAGGGCTGGCTGAGAGTTCAGCCTGACAGAATAAGCAGCTGTCTTTCCGCATTGACTCACACTTGCAGGGAAGAGGGCAGAGAAAACGCTGGAGGATCTGTTCTCCCATCTTTCACCTCTCCCAATTACTTCCAACACTTCCCATCCCCTACTTAGCCAAGTAGATCCTTCCAGATATTGTTGAGAATGTGGTGCTGGAAAAGCACAGCAGGTCAGGAATGAGCTTCATTCCTGATGAAGGGCTTATGCCCGAAACATCGACTCTCCTGCTCCTCGGATGCTACCTGATCGGCTGTGCTTTTCCAGCACCACACTCTCTACTCTGCTCTCCAACATTTGCAGTCCTCACTTTCTCCTTCCAGATATTGGTTGTCTTTGAATACAGATTTCTTTTTTTAAAGATCTGTATTAAATTTATTTGTCAGTGGCTCTAAGCAAAGAATCTACTCTGAGCTTCCTGCAGCCCCGGAGACAGCAGAGACCCAAATGGCCTGAATGGCTTTATTTTGAACTGTAAACTTCGTAAGATAATGCACTTTTTTGTTCTACTATCCTGAGCTCAAACTAAAATTTTGGATTTGCCTCATCCGTTCCATTTAATTAAGGGTGGCACGGTGGCTCAGTGGTTAGCACTGCTGCCTCTCAGCACCAGGGTCCTGGATTCGATTCCAGCCTCAAGTGACTGTTGGTCCTTAATTCCTGTTTCTGCGTGGGTTTTCTCCCACAGTTCGAAAATGTGCAGGCTCGGTGGATTGTCCATGCTAAATTGCCCAGAGTGTGCAGGGATGTGCTGGCTAGGTGGGTTAGCCATGGGAAACGCAGGGTTACAGGGACAGGGTTGAGGAGGTGGTTCTGGGTGAGCTGCTCGTCAGAGGATCAGTGTGGACTCGATGGGCTGAATGGCCTGCTTCCACGCTGTAGAGAATCTATGACTCTTTATATCCCATCATTGCCTTTTGTGTGATCACTGTTTGTAATTGTACTTTAAAGAGATGGCTGCAGGCATGCTGAGTACACAACTTATTGCTGAACTGGCAAATCTGCACCTATCGTATTTTGCTGAGATAGTTATTGCTGTACTTTCACAGTTTTGCTAAGTCAGCAGTTTAAATATACATATTTTTATTCATGTCAAATAGGACCTGAATGCTATCGCCAGAAAGGACCTGCAACTCTATCCTAATCTGAACGAAGAACTGACGAGGCTTAAGCACATCGTGGATACAGTGGAATACAGGTCAGGGGAGAGGCTGTGTGTAAATGCAAGCTGTATCCAACATGGCATAGGAGAGCCATAACAGTCAGAAACAGATACAGGCCATTCTGCTATAATGCGCATTCGTTAATGCGTATTCACTGTAACACCATTGACGAACTGGGCGCACTGTTTCTGAAGCACGAAGCTTTAAAGGGTGTATTGGTTATAATGTGATTCTGGCCCCATTGGTTTAAATGGTGCTGCTTTACACAATTTTCTCATAAAACGGGATTGTACAAGAACAGAACTGCCACGTTAGAGCAGAATTGACTGTCGGTGTCAGATAGAATTTAGTCAGAAGTCACACCACCCCAGATTATATTCCAACAGTGCTGTTCCGAAAGCTTGTGATTTCAAATAAACCTGATGGACTATAATCTGGTGTGGTGTGACTTCTTGTCCACCCAGTCCAACACTGGCACCTCCACATCATGGATAGAACTTAAATTAAGGGCAAGTCCTGACTTCAAGTTTAATCCCTGCTAAATTGGCCAACCCTCAGCTTGAGCTCTTTTAGGGGAGACTGAAGTCCTCAGAACTCAAAGATGAAGGAAAGAAGGGGCCGGTAAGGCCACTTTTTCTTGAGATAGGCAGGAGGCCGTTCCAGTATTTGTCATCTCCCCTACAGCATCTTTGAGCAAGTGGTAGCCTTCCTTCCTGAACCATTACAGAACCATTTGCTTTCAGCTGCTGAGCAGGAATTCCAGGATGGCACTGAAAGAACGGCAATATGTTTCCAAGTCAGGATGGTGAGTGGCTTGGAGGGGAACCTGCAGGGAATGATGTTCCCATTTATCTGCTGCCCTTGTCCTTCCAGATGGTAGTGGCCGTTGGTTTGTCAAAGGATTGATATATTATTCATTCATGCAAAGGATGCAAAGTGAAAATAAAATCTGGTTTGGTTGTGATGACCTACATATCGTAATATGCTGAACTATTCACCATCTGGCTTCATGCAGAAAGAGTTGATGAATTGTCCGAAACCTTTTGTTGATACTTTTACCTCCAGACTCTCCCTTTGTTTAAACCAAACATAAAATTTCAGACTCCTTTGTTAAGAATTAAACTCGGGTTCTCTGGATTGGGTTATGTGAGAAAGTTCTGCATCTGTAGGCTTTTGAAATTTTCGTTGCGTGCTTCTCTTTTGGTGAGAAGGTAAAAATATTGGCGAGGGGTAAGATTAGACTGCTTGGCTGAGAGTCGAGAGCCATCTAACTCTTTAAGAAAGAGGCTTGTTTGATTTTTGTAGTCAGAGGATGTGTTGTGCAGGCAAACATGTCCAGTGGCAATATGACAATGAAGGCTAGAAACAGGAGATTCAATCAGAGGTCAGAGCCTTACTGACACACTCTCAGAGAATCCATCCTACCTTCCAAGGGAAAGACAGTATGGTTCGGTGGAGCTAAGCAAACTATGCGAGTGCTGCAACAGATGTTTTTATTGATATTTTTTCCTAGTTGAATAATGAGCTGCACAACCACAGATCAATATCCTAGCTTGTTTGAGTGATGTTTTATAACACATTTTGGTGTCAGTAAAGATTCTGACTCTGCCTGTGGAGCAAATAAACCACCCTCTGGCATCCATAGAATTACTCTGAGATATTCATTTAAATGATAAAGCATATTAACACACTGTTACTTGTTAACAACACCCTGTAGGTGTTCACCTAAATGCCTAAATGCTGTATCTGGTGTTGGAATGCTGACTCACAGTGTGACACAGGCTTGCTATTAACATTATTTATTTACCTTGCATGCAGGCCACCTGAAGAATGCAGCCACTTGAGAAAGAAACAGGTAAAAGCCTCTCCTTAGCTCTTATATTCTGGATAAGCTTTTCAACGGTTAAGAATTAAGATTGCTGGAAACAGAGGCATGTTGCCTAAGGTTTTTGCCTTGCAATCGTCAGCCATTTATCCCACAGAGTGGTCTGATTGCATTGTCATGTTGACCCTGATGAGCCAAGGCATTGCCTTTCTTAAGCTGAAACTCTTCCTCTGCAAACAAAAGGAATATGTTCCAGCCCTTGTGCCTTTGTTGCATTCACCAGAAGCTTGGAAAGCCAATATTTCTCCATTGCTTTCTCCAGGATTATGCTCAGCCCTCAGAGTTGAGAAAGGACCTCCTTGAAGGTGGATAAATCACCCGGGCGGCATGGTGGATTGGTGGTTACTCCTGCTGCTTCACAGCACCAGGGACCCGTGTTCAGTTCCAGCCTCAGGCGACCTTCTGTGTGGACTTTGCATGTTCTTCCTGTGTCTGCGTGGGTTTCCTCCAGGTGCTCCAGTTTCCTCCCGCAGTCTAGATGTGCAGGTTAGATGGATTGGCCATGGGAAATGCAGGGTTACTGAGATAGGGTGGAGATGGGTCTGGGTGAGCTGCTCTTCTGAGGGTCACAATGGGCCAAATGACCTACTTCCACACGTAGGGAATTCTATGATTCTATACATTGTATCCCAGGCCCATTCCCAGGAAGTGTGGATGCTATGAGGATGACTTTCCAATCCTGACCAGTTGCAGGGTAGGGCCAGGAGGATTGGAGGACCACACACATTACATCACTGTTCAGAAAAGGTGAGAGGGATAGTTGAAATAACCATAGGCTGGTCAGTCTGACCCCAGTGTTGGGGAGATTACAAGAAACAATATCAAGAGAGAAAGAGAGAGAATTGACAGTTAACTGGAAAGCCTGTTTCCTCTAGCTGAGAGGTCACCAGGAGGCACAGATTTAAGGTCAAAGTATTAGAGGGTCAGGACAAACATTTATTTACATCCTGAGGGTGATGGGTGTCTGGAACTCATGGCCAGTTTGATGGTTAAGTTGAAAACCCCCAAATCATTTAGAAGGAACTTAATTCTGTGTCAGAAACATTGTAACCTGCACGGCTGTGGACCAGGAGCTGCACAATGGCATTAGAAGCAGTAATTAGTTTTGTCAACCAGTGCAGATAGAATGGGCTGAATGGACTCTTTCTGTGCTGTAACATTCCAAGAGCTCTATGGACCAATCAGCACTCTTTTCACCAGAGGTGTAAATTATTCTGGTTGTTTAAATTTTGGCATCCTAGCATTTGTCTTGCAAAGCGAAAGATGAAAATCTTAGACAAAATATCCGCGTTTTAAACAATAACCTCATTCTGTTCTAACAGACACAGATAAAGTATGAACTAACGGGTGGGTGGGTTGTGAAGGGAACTGAATAGTAGTGGAATATCCCATGGGTTTTTATGTTGCAGTCAAGTCTGGAGAGACTGGATGCTGAACATTAGGTCGAGTGAACCCAATAGGCTTGCAGCCAAAAGTATGGCACAAATCGGCACTGAATTCGGCAACCTCTTTCAGAGTACCCGTGAAGACAGCTTGCCTGTCTCACTGGGAGCTTCTCTGAGATTGAGCTGAGGTTCTGAACCTGAATCCCGCCTGAGCAGAGAGTGTCCAAGGTGAAAAGTATTTTACTTGCCAACACTGAACCTCCTCATCCACGCCTACTCCCCAACCCACCCCATGATTTTTTATCGGCCCACTATGATACAAATTTAATTTATTTAACAGCATGGTTTGATGTGACAGAATATAAACAAATTTACTGAATTGGTTAGAAGCTTCTGATCAACATGGGCATCAAAATTGAACCCAACAGTGAGGGTAAGAAGCAAATAGATTATTAGATGTAGAAGGTATAAGAAATAATAATCATTTAATCAAAGTACAATTTAACATCTATTGCTAATTAAGAATTAAAGATCAGAAGAATTATACTTGACTGGCCTTTGTGCACCATAATTCTCTGTTTATTTAGTCCTTCCTGACACACCTATTAGACTCAGAGAACATAAGTGCTATGCCAATATTCGTGGTTAGTTCTCCAATTTCAAATAACCTCCCTCCCCATCCCTGACCCCCTTTCCAGCCTTTCCCCTTCCCTTCCAATGCTCTCTGCCACTTACCTGGTTCATTCCTCCCATTAACCAACCAGATCGTACCCGCTACCTGTCTTCACCTGTCCCCATGTCACCACCCTGCCCTAGCCTCCCCCTTTATCTGCAGCAACCCCTATATCCACCCCCAGTCCTGAAGAAGGTTACACCTGAAACGTCGACTTCTGCACCTCCTGATGCTGCCTGGCTTTCTGTGTTCTTCCAGCCTCCTGCATGCCTGTATTCATGACATTGGCTCTCCATTCAAACTTAAAACATTTTGAGTGAGTAGTTAAGAATATTGATGCTACTAAATGTTGGACACCCAAGTCAAAGTTGAGGAGACACTTGTTTTTTAAACACAGTGGGGCTAGACAGTGCATTGCTGGAGTTAATGATTGAAGCAAAGACTATGTCAATATTTAAAAAAAGGTTAGAGAAGTGTTTGAATGAAGCAGGAACAAAGACAGATGTTTTATCTGGGATTAGAGGCCCTGCCAGTGTGGAGAATGAACATCAACATGAACTGGTAAAAATTAACAGTCTCTTTCCATGCAATAAATTGTCATTTTTTGATACCCAAAGAACTTATTTGACTTCATGCATTTAGTGGCTCCGAAACCGGAGACTTGTAATATGTCAAGGAAGCTCACATTCAAGAAGTTCACATCATCATTAGAATGTCTAAAAGTTGCCTCACAGTCAACATCTGGAGGGCTGAAAAGGTCATGGCGCAGTGGCAGTGAGAAATTTCACGTGGCTGTTAGAGCAAGTGCACGGTGACTCAGTGGCTAGCACTACTGCCTCACAGCACTAGGGTCCTGGGTTCGATTCCCACCTGTCTGTGTGAAGTTTGCATATTCTCCCCTTGTCTGTGTGGGTTTCCTCTGGGTGCTCCGGTTTCCTCCCACAATCCAAAGATGTGCAGGTCAGGTGAATTGGCCATGCTAAATTGCCCACAGTATTAGGTGTGTTAGTGGTAAATATAGGGTAGGGGAATGGGTTTGGGTGGGTTTCTCTTTGGAGGGGCATGGTGGACTTGTTGGGCCGAAGGGTCTGTTTCCACACTATAGAGAATCTAATCTAATCTAAATCTAAGGGCTGAAGAGGTCACAGCACTGTGGCAGTGAGAATTCTTACCATGACCTCTTCAGCCCTCCAACTCTTTGACCACATGATGAAAAAACTTGCTATTACAGCCACGTGAAATTTCTCATTAGCTGTCAACAAGCTGCTTTGATGTGTAGTCACCGTCATTTTGTCAACAAAAAAAAGGCAGTCACCTTTTGCACAGCTCGATTCCACTCAAAGGAGTGAGTGGTCAAGATATTTTGGTGAGTTAACTAAGTGATAGATTAAGGAGAATGTAGGTATAAGATTAAAATTAGTGGATTTAGAAGAGAGCAAGAAGTAGTTTTTATGTATAAAGACATGAAACTGTGGAACTTTGTTTCTCCCCCAGCTACAAACTCTGAAACTTTATCAGTACTCAAAGTTTGATTAAGTAGATGGCTAAAAGAAGGAGGGACAAAGACATTTGGGAACAGGTCAGCATAATCATGAGGTGGATAATCCCAGGCATGGGCTGGTTGGAATGAGTGGTCTGTTACCATGTGGTAACTTCAGTTTGTTTGCAATCTTGTGGCACATTACCCATCCCTAATTGCCCAGTGGGCAGATATGAGTCAACCACATTGTCGTGGGTCTGGAGTCGCGTGGAGGCCAGACCACACAAAGATGGTAGATTCCTTCCCTAAAGGACGTTACTGAACTAGATGGGTTTTTCCTACGATTGGCAACGACTCTTAACCCCAGGTAAAATTCAAATTCTACCATCTGCGATGGTGGGATTCGAACCCGGGCCCTCAGAACATTAGCTGGGTCTCTGGATTAACAGTCCAGCGATAATACCACTAGACCATCACCTCCTCTGAGAGGCTGATTGTCAGCCAGTCAATCCTTCTAGTACACATGATGGAGATTGGAACAGGTTCCTGGTCAGCCATTCTACAGAAGGCAGTGATAAACTGTTGCAGTATTTTGCCTGGAAGCATGTTTCAATCCAGTGGAGATCCATGGCACATCTCCTCAAAACAAGAACAGGAGAAAATACAGATAGGCACTGGGAGCTCTTTCTATTCTTGTTCAGTTAAAGCTGTGGGATCTTTCATCTCCCAATTCAAACAAGCAGATAGTGTTCCCTTACCATCTCCCTGGAAAGGTGGCACATCACATAGTGCAGCAAATACAGATAGACACTGGGAGCTCTTTCTATTCTTGTTCAGTTAAAGCTGTGGGATCTTTCATCTCCCATTCAAACAAGCAGATGGTGTTCCCTTACCATCTCCCTGGAAAGGTGGCACATCACATAGTGCAGCATTCCTTTCTCACTGCACTAAAGTGTTATCCGAGGTGATGCTTTTGACCTTGAATACCACCTGAACCTGCTGCACAGAGGAGACAGCATAAAGTGTGCAATACGTGCAGCAATTAAAGCCAGGTCCCCAGGTAGAATCTGAAAAGGAAGGAAAAGTAGTAGCAGATTATGTGGCCTGTTGATAGGCATTTTTATCTGGTGCAACTCCATTCTAAAGAAAAGCATTACAATTTGCTCTTGGAATGTGAATGGGAGCTGACCTGAGATAAACAATGCGGGAAAGAGAAAGAAAGCTTGATGTGCCAAGCAGCCTTTCCAGTTTGAATTGCTGTGCTCTGCAAAGAAACCTTGGCCTTTTCCTGATGAGATACTCAATGATTTGTGAATCCTAATGGATAGAAATTCTACTCCTTGATATTTAGGAGATGGGAAAGTATTTGCTGTCTAACATTCTCTGCCCTCTGACAGGTTAAACCTTTGTTCCGTCACTTCAGTCGTACTGACATCTGCCTGCAGCAGAGGGAGCCTCTCCGTGGTACAGATGAGAGTAAGTTTCAGTAGCTGCCCATTGTTACTGTATGGGGGGCTCTGTTGAGCTGAACCAGGCGAACTCTCTTACTAAACTTACTAAACTATACCCATGTTAGACAGGTAAAATGCTTCCATTGCAATTGAAGCAGCCCATATTATAGGGGTGGAAGACACATCCATGTTGAATAGGTTTGTACTGATCTGTGACAGAGAAGGAATGATTCACTTGCTGAGTCAGGAATGTTGATGTTCACATTCAAAGGCAGCTGATGATTCAACATTAGAGGGGGTACAAGTCTGACATAGCATTCCAAATATGTGACTCCATTCAGTCAAAAGCAAAAGTATAATTGTTTATCCAGAAAACCAATGATACAATTCTAGATGTAAAAAGCTATTTTGAGAAACAGAGTTAATGTATATTAATTATTATATTCATGCAGTAGGATTTACCTGAGTCCATGCATGTAGGAGCAAATGATACAATGTAGTGTCCCTCTCTTTGAGCCAGGAGACCTGGCCTCAAGTCCCATCTGGGTCAGAATTTGTACTAACATTTCTGAAGAGGTTGATTAAAATTACCTACGGAGGATCAGACTGCAACATTATGTCTCAGTACGTTAATGCGTTCAATGTTTAACTTCTCCAGTCCTTATTCCTGATGGATAGGTCCACTCTATTGGATAAAGTCCTGCAAGGGTTTTCCATTGCGTTCTGCTCTTCTTTAGGTGGATTGGGGAGGATTTACACACTGCCGACCAACTGGTTCACCCAATGCAGTTTCCATGGCCAACAAGTGAGACCCAGAGCTTTGGGTCCTCGGGAACACTACCTACTGCACCACAAGACCTACTGAGTAAAGACTGAGCCCTTCACTGCTTGGAGGTCCTCAGTTATAACAACCAAACAGTTGTATTTAGCCAGGTACAGGCAGACTGACTGGCACAGTGGCTCAGTGGTTAGCACTGCTGCATCTCAGCACCAGGGACCCAGGTCTGATTCCTCCCTTGGGCGACTATCTGTGTGGAGTTTGCACATTCTCCCCATATATGTATGGGTTTCTTGCAGGTGCATCAGTTTCCTCCCACAGTCCAAAGATTTCCAGGTTACTTCGATTCACCAGGGATGTACAGGCTGGGTGGATTATCCTTGTGAAATGCAAGGATAGGAGGTGGGTCTGAATGGGATGCTTTTTCGAGGGTCAGTGTGAACTCAGTGGGTCAAATGGCCTGCTTTTGCACTGTAAGAATTCTATGATTCTAAATGTAGGTAGAGTCTGAAAGCTAAACACTTTGTAGAAATAATTGCATGTTGTTTCTGTTTCTGTTGTTACTGGTTCTTGTGTTGTCCTGATGCTCACCTCTACTTGAGTTACCCTAATATATCTCTTCATTTCTTTCCCCCTCTGCCATCAGTTTTCTGTCGTGTCTACGCGAGTGATCACTCCTATGTCACCATCAAGAGCCGACTGTCAGCGTCGGTGCAGGAGATTGTGCTGGCTGTAGCTGAAAAACTTCAACATTCTGAAGAAGAGTCCAAGGAACCAGTGCACAAGAATTTGTTGCTGGTCGCTTTAAGATCATCTGGGGGTATGTTCTTGTTACAAATAATCATCTGGACATATGAACCATGAGTGTTGCTTGAAAACGGTTAAACTCATCAAGGCTGTGTGTTGCCCTCACCGGGACATTCAGTCAGCACAAAAGATGGATTAAGACTCTCTTCTCATACAATAAAAAATGTTGTTCCCCTTTACATTTGTATTCTTGCATATTGGAGGAGAAAGTGAGGACTGCAGATGCTGGAGATCAGAGCTGAAAATGTGTTGCTGGAAAAGCGCAGCAGGTCAGGCAGCATCCAAGGAGCAGGAGAATCGACGTTTCGGGCATTCCTGAAGAAGGGCTCATGCCCGAAATGTCGATTCTCCTGCTCCTTGGATGGTGTCTGACCTGCTGTGCTTTTCCAGCAACACATTTTCAGCTCTATTCTTGCATATTGTCCTGATGAGAGGAAGATGACAAGTTATGACAAAATGCTTCTTTTCTCAATAATACCTTGTTGTGCATTTAGCCTAAACCCTTGCTCTTTGCATGTTTGGCTTATGTAATTGATACTCAGTAATGTTGGTGCAACTCACTGACTGCATTTGGTGAGCTGTCATGTATTCTGGGTTACCCGGGGCATGGGTAACTTTCACATTATTATGCCATTTCCTCTAGTTTCTGAACCTGCTCAGAGTGCTTTCTGCAAACCAAAATCTTTAAAGGGTGCCTGAGAGTCAAACTCTCTCTCCTCACACCTGCGAGAGAACTCTGTTTGCACAAAACTCTTTGAACTACAACATGTTGTTGACTGTTGAAGTATCCATTACGAATGAGTCAATCTGTCATCATTAAGTCTCAGGATAATTTACAGAGTCCCTTGACTGTGGGCCAAGGCTGGTGGTGAAGTTCATCACCAAGTTGAAAAGGAGTAGAAGAGAAAGGAAAGTTTGCATTTATTTAGTGCTTTTCATCATTTTAGCTTGTCCCAAAGCACTTTTCAACCAATAAAGTGTATGATTTGGAGATGCCGGGGGATTTGGAGATTTGGACTGGGATGTACAAAGTTAAAAATCACACAACACCAGGTTATAGTCCAACAGGTTTAATTGGAAGCACACTAGCTTTCGGAGCATCGCTCCTTCATCAGGTGATAGTGGAGGGCTCAATCCTAACACACAGAATTTATAGCAAAAATTTACAGTGTGACGTAACTAAAATTATACATTGAAAAATTGATTGTCTGTTAAGTCTTTCATCTGTTGAATACAGTGATAGTTTCACTTCTTTCATGTGTAAATCACAAAACCTCCTTTTTAAAAAGTTGCATTCTCAGGTTAGCTGTTAACAATGGTGATAGCTAGACAATATGTTGAAGGTGTTAGCCCCCTGTGTTCTCTGTCTATGCCGTGATGTTTAGATTTGTTCTAATCTAAAAAGCGCGATAACGGAGTTTTACATGAATTCATGCAGTTTTTGAGCAAAGTACAATGTAACCCTGCAAGTACAAATTCACCCCACAAAATATATGTGTGCATATGGGTCTTTGTCTGTGCGTGTGTGTGTCTGTGTCTGTCTGTCTGGGTTGGGGGTTGTGAGTGTGAGAGAGAGTGTATGTGTATGTGTGTAGTGAGTGTAGAGTGTCTTAAGTCTGTGAGGGGGTGCATGTGAGAGTATGGGAGTGTGTGTGTCTGTAAGGGTGTGTGTAGGTGTCTGTGTATATGTGTGTCCGTGTGTATATGTGTATAGGAGTGCCTTTGTGTGTGTGTAGGAGTGTCTGTGTCTGTGTGTGTGTGTATGTATAGTGCAATGGTGGTCACCTGTAATGAGGCCCTCCCTATGGGTACAGAACTTAGCTATCAGCCTCTGCTTGGCCACTTTTCACTGCTGCGTGTCCCGAAGTCTGCCTTGGAGGATGGTCACCCGTAGGTCTGAGATCGAATGTTCTGGACCGCTGAAGTGTTCCCCAACTGGGAGGGAACATTCCTGTCTGTTGATTGTTGTACGGTGCCCATTCATCCGATGTTGTAGCCTTTGCTCGGTTTCCCCAATGTACCATGTCTCAGGGCATCCTTGCCTGCAACGTATAAGATAGACAACGTTGGCTGAGTCACATGAGTACCTGCCATGTACAAGTTGGGAGGTGTTCCCATGCATAATGGTGGTATCTATGTCCACACTCTGACACGTCTCGCAGTGTCCACCGTGACAGGGTTGTATGGAGTTGTCCTGAGAGCCAGGCAGTTTGCTACGAACAATGATCTGTTTGAGGTTTGGCGGTTGTTTAAAGGCAAGTAGTGTAAGTGTGGGGAAGGTCTTGGTGAGGTGCTTATCCTCATGCCTGAAAGGGCCTCCATTTAACATTTCCTATGAAGGACAGCCCCTCCAATAAGTGCAACACCCTCTTGGTACAATAGACTGGAGCGTCAGTTTAGGTTGTGGGCTCAGGACTGCAGAAGGGATCTTGCATCCCACAACCCTCTGATTCTGTGGTGAGAGTACAACTGGACAACACTGTTTCCAACATTAGCAGGCAGGAGCATCAGATTATCAGATATTCGGAATTAGATATTTGTTGACTGGAGGAGTTGCACCTTATTGAACTTATTTGCAGGGTTTCAGTGCAGAGATGAGAATGGTTGTCCCCCGGTGTATTTGAAATTTAGGAATCAACAACAAGACCATTGACTGTCACAGTAAAAGAAGGAACCACACAAAGGTCCTGCTGATGAGTTCAAATTACTCTAAGTTCAAAGAATCAGCGGCTGGATTAGAGCAGAATGATGTCACGGTGATCGGGATATTATGTTACGTTTGTTAGAAAGTGCAATTTATTTAAAAGGGAGATTGAATGCTGGAAAAGGTGGAAGTCAAAGTTGATGATTGTCCAATTGGAAATTTCAAATGGGTCCAGTTTAATCTCTCAAGAGCAGTCAGCGAAGGCTGGTAAAGGTCCCTAATGCACTTTCATCTTCTGATTCTTTGCTGCCATAGTAACACTGAACCTGTGCCTCCAATATGATCCTCAAACACTTTCTTTTCACTTTTGTTTGCAGAGAAAACAATGTTTCGGTTGGACGAAGATTCCGTGTTTACCACTTTGGGCGTTAACACTCACCTGTTTGCCTGTACAAAGGAATCTGTGGAGTCTCTGGTGAGACAGAAACCTCCCACTACATTTCAGAACTATCCAATAATGTTTTCAATCCCAATATGGTCTTATGTTTTCCTGTCTCTGTAACCTTTTCAATCTTTGGAAACCTCTGCACCTCCATTTCTGGAATCTTAAGCATCTGCATTTTACAATTTTACTCTTAATTTGTTCACGGGCTGTGAGTGTCCCTGCCTAGATGGCATTTATAGCCCATCCCTATTTGCCCAGAGGGCAGTTAAGAGTCAACCACATTGCTGTGGGTCTGGAGTCACTTGTAGGCCAAACCAGGATGGCAGTTTCCTTCCCTGAAGGACATCAGTGAATGGGTTTTTCCTGATTCATGATCATCATTAGACTCTTAATTCCAGATGTTTAATTGAATCCAAGCCCCACCACCTGCTTTGTTGGGATTCGAACCAGATGATGACTCGGGTCTCTGAATTAATAATCTAGTAATAGTACCATTGCCTCCCAAATGTTGCACCATCAATGGCCATGCCTTCCACTTTCTACATCCCATGTGTCTTTCCTTCAGTCTCATTTGTTAGTTCCTCCAGTCTCATTTCTGAGGGCTGGGCCATGGATTTCCATTGGACTGATGGACCAGATGAAGAAAGTATTGCAGGGGTTTGCCGTATCCCTCTGCAGGGTTGCTGACCAAGAGTCTCTGCTGCTCACCATTGGGTGTATTGAAGGGATTGACAGGCTGACAACCAGATGTTTGGCCATGTTAAAAGTGCATCTTCCATGGCCACCACAGCCTAGTGCAGATCTCAAACTGGGAGCTTCTAGCACAGAGGTAAGGACACTGCCCATTGCACAAGACCTCCTGTCTACACCCTCACCTCTGGACGTTTCTCTGTCTTTCCCTCTAGCTCTCCTCCTTTTAGACTCTCCATAAAACCCATCTTTTCCACCAAATTTTAGTTCCTCATGGCCATGGCTTGATAGCAAATATTGTTTAGTAATGCCTCTGGGAAATGCTTTGGAACGTTGTTCAATACTATATAGATGTTATTGTTAATGTTGTTTGAAGTGGAGATAATGTAAATACAGGCAAAGGAGGTATTAGACAAACTCTCTTCCTGCCACAGAAATTGTAGAGTAAGGACAAATTTACTTAAAAACAATGTAAAAAAGGAGCAGTGAGATTAACTTAAAAATATTGATTACATTACAACAACAACTTGTATTTATGTAGAGATTTTAGTTTAATGAAATATACCAAGGTGCTATAAAGGAACACTCTAAAATAAAACATGGCGTCTGGCCACAAAAATATATTAGGTCAGATGACCAACTGTTTAAGGTATGACTTGAGGGAGAAAAACAAGGTAAGGAAATAAAGAACTTGGAGCCTTGGCAACTCAAGGTGTGACCACCAGTGGGTGAAGTAATTTAATTGGAAATGCACAAGGGTCTAGGATTAGAAGATTGTTGATGACACGGAGCCATGGAAGGTTACAGAAACTGGTAGGTGTAAAGCCATGGAGAGATCGACAAAATATAATGAGAGTTTAAACTCCAAAGATGTGTAGGTTAGATGGATTGGCCATGGCAAACACTGGGTTACAGGGATACGATAGGGGGATGAGTTTGGGTGGGATTCTCTTCAGAGGGTCTGTATGGATGTGATGGGCTGAATGGCCTGCTTCTACACTGTAGGGCTTCTATGATTCTATGAAGGATAATGTATTTCTTGACTGAGAATCGGTCAAGTGCAGGGGCAGTAGAGGAACAAAATTTGCAACTCATTAAAACACAGGCAGCAAAGGTTTTGATGACTTGAGGTTTATAAAAGGTAGAATGTGGGACACCAGCCATGCATGTGTTGGAATAATCAAGAGTAGATGTAATGAAAGCAGTAATAATAATGGAATAGAGGACAGTGCCAGTTTGTGCTAGCAAATGCCAGATAACACCAGTCATCTGTGCAAAAACTGCCCCACCTATCCCAAATCTTTTTATAGTGAACTGTGCTTAACCAAAGTCCAACCTGGAATGAGGCAGTTATTACGTGATGAAATGTTCAAACTGGAGTTTAGAAGAATCGGAAGTGATCTACTCGAGAGAGAAGATTCCGAGGGGGCCTGACAGAATGGATGCTGACAGGATGTTTCCCTTTGTGGAGAGACTAAAATAGGGAACATAGAACATAGAAAAGTACAGCACAGAACAGGCCCTTTGGTCCACAATGTTGTGCCGAGGTTTAATCCTAATGTAAATTATAGTAACTTAAACCTACGCACCCCTCAGCTCACTGCTCTCCATGTGCATGTCCAGCAGTCGCTTAAATGTCCCAATGTCTCTGCTTCCACCACCGCAGCTGGCAACTCATTCCATGCATTCACAACTCTCTGCGTAAAGAACCTACCTCTGATGTCTCCTTTATACCTTCCTCCTAATATCTTCAATCTATGACTCCTCGTATCAGTCAATCCTGCCCTGGGGAAAAGTCTCTGATTATTTACTCTTTCTATTCCCCTCATTATTTTGTATACCTCGATCAGGCCTCCTCTCTTCCTCCTCCTCCTCTCCAGAGAGAAAAGTCTTAGCTTATTCACAGTTTAAAAATAATGAATCTTCTCTTTAAGACTGAATAATGAAAGATTATTTTTGTCTGAAGATCATGAGTCTGTGAAAATTCTCCTGTAGAGCGCGGTGGAGGGAGGGCCACTGAGTACTTTTAAAGGCAGAGATAGATTCTTGACTAATAAGGGAGGCAGTGGCTTTTTGGGGTAGGCAGGGATGTGGATATATCTGATCAGCCCTAATCCTATTGAATAGTAGAGCAGACTAGAGGGGCCCACTGATTTAGTTCTGCTCCTAATGAATGTGTGACGTGATTTCCTGTCACTAGTAGCGACAGTAGCGATTGGAATGAGGAGAATTTCATAAGAACTGGGAGCAGGAAGAGGCAATTCTACCCCTCAAGTCTGCGCTACTGTTTAACACAATTGTGGCCTTACTCAGCCTGACCTCCACTACATCTGCCTCTCCTGATAACCCTTTTAGATTAGATTAGATTACTTAGTGTGGAAACAGGCCCTTCGGCCCAACAAGTCCACACCGACCCGCCGAAGCATAACCCACCCATTCCCCTACATTTACCCCTTTACCTAACACTACAGGCAATTTAGCATGGCCAATTCACCTGACGTGCACATCTTTGTGACTGTGGGAGGAAACTGGAGCACCCGGAGGAAACCCACGCAGACACGGGGAGAATGTGCAAACTCCACACAGTCAGTTGCCTGAGTCGGGAATTGAACCCAGGTCTCTGGTGCTGTGAGGCAGCAGTGCTAACCACTGTGCCACCATGCCGCCCGAAAACCGATGACAAATTAAAAATCTATCCATCTAACATGCAGGGAAAGCACAGGATTAATTTAGAAATAAGTTGCTGGTCTGGTTTGGAGAACATCTTTGAATTGTGTTTACAAATGTTTTGCTTCCTTATTGTTAACAACGTGGCGAAATAATTTGTTGAGTTCAAACAAAAGCATTTAAACCTGTGATTGATAGTCCTTTGTTGGTACTGAGTTAGCTAATATCAGGTGCTATATAAATGCAAGTATTTTTGCTTCAACAAAAAGAGAAATTCTTAGAAAAACTCAGCAGGTTTGGTAGCATCTGTGGAAAGAATCTAGTTTTTGGGTGCATTGATCCTTCTTCAGAACCTTTACCTTTCCTACTGGGAGAGTATGGTTATGGCAAGAACTTGAGTTTGATAGCTATTCTACTGAAATAGCTGAAAATGTGTTGCTGGAAAAGCGCAGCAGGTCAGGCAGCTTCCAAGGAGCAGGAGAATCGACGTTTCAGGCATGAGCTCTTCTTCCTGAAGAAGGGCTCATGCCCGAAACGTCGATTCTCCTCCTCCTTGGATGCTGCCTGACTTGCTGCGCTTTTCCAGCAACACATTTTCAGCTCTGATCTCCAGCATCTGCAGTCCTCACTTTTTCCCATTCTACTGAAATACATCATTTAGCTCAGTTGGCTGGTAAACTGGATTGCGATGCACAGTGATGTCAGGGTTCAATTCCCATTTTGGCTGAGCTCACCACAAAGACCCTGCATTCTGGCCCTCTCCTGAGGCAGAATCACTTCTCTCCAGTCGTCAATCCCAAATCAGACAGCACCTTTCATTTTCAATGCTGGGGATCCCACTTGCTGGATGACCAAATGAACAGAACACTGGTATAAAGCAGGCTCTTGTACAGCATCTCCTGAAGAAATCTAGGAAAAACCATATATTAAAAAAGTAATAGCTACACTGCTACATCCTAATTGATGAAGTAAACCATCAGAGTTTGAACAGATTGTAAATGTCCATGTTTTCATCAAAGTAACTGTTAGAATTTACTCATTTTTGCTGAGGCGAAGCTACCAGAACAGCTGAGTGAAACAATTACATGAATTCTGTTTACGCAATTAATACATGTCCTGTGCACTCTTTCTAGAAATCTTGATTATGAACAAGGTTGTCCCAAGCTGCTGAACTAATTAGTGTAATGCAATGTACAGGTCGTTCTGCTGTGTTTTGTGAACAATTACAATTCGCTGTAATGTAATTGATGAACTGAGGACACTGTTTCTAAACGCAAACTCTCAATGCAATGTGATTACTTTGCCAACACTTTAAGTGCTGTTTCTAAAGCACGATTTTTCTATTACACAAGAACGCAACCAGCCCGCTATAGAAGAACCACCTGTATTTAATCAACCCGTCACTGCCTCTGTAATTATCTTATTCTACCCCCACCTCATTTTCAGAGAAAACAATCGTTAACTCGATCATACAGACATCAGGGTTATGCCTGGAGCTGTTAAGCACAGAGCTGAACATATAAACGATAATATTGGAAATAATGTGTATATCAGTGTCTGAAAACTCAACCATTTCCTTTTACAATGTCAACATTTTAAAATGTTTAGTAAATTACCAATGTAATTCCTATGGAAATTGACAACTGTGTTTCCTACTTTGCAACATTGGCTACACTTCCAAAGTATTATTGATAAAAGATACATTGAAGATGTCTGTCGGGCCCATAGTGTGGTACAAATGCGTGTGCTTAAAGACCACATATATTATTGTGCAAGCCTTTGTTCTTTGCAGGCAGAAAGAACGTGCAAACATAGCACCTGGTTCAATGGAACAAAACAGGCATAACCATTGTCCAGTTCACTGCTCAGGGCATTGTCTTTACCAATCAGAACCAACCTGACTGGTTTAAATTTGAACACACTTGATAGTTAGTTGTCAATCATCTGGTGCATTCTCAATGGTAATGTGTCTGCCAATCCCTACCTGCCAACCAATCCAAATGTTCTTCTCCTGCATTATAAACACTTAGTTCCCCTCTATATTGTCATTTATTGTAAAGTCTCCTGCTGATTGCAAGATGAAAATTACCAACAAAGTGTGTCCTCTGTCAGCAATACTTGGTCTGTACTGCCAAACTACTTCAGAAGCTGGCCTGTAAAGGACTTTGGGACATCCAATGGACGTGAAAGGTGCTGTGTAAATGCAAGCATTGTTTTGCTTTTCCTGTCGGGACAGTAGTTATGTGTTGAGAACAGGACTAGACTTGGTTTTGGGAAGTATTGTAACGTTGCTATCTTAAGTCTGGCTTGACCAGTTCTGTTTTAGATGTAGTCAGTGCCTGAGTGAAAAAGATTCACACATTGATGGAATTAGGTTGTATTCGAGGCTGACATTTTCAGTACCTCTCTGAGGAGGTGTAGCATGGTCAGAGATGCTGTTTATTAGCTGTGATTGTTAATCATTGTCCTATGATCTCATTCAATAGCAGAGCAGATTCAGAGTGCTAAATGACCTAATTATCTACCCAATTCCAATGGTCCTGTTCCTCGAATTCTGTTCTGGATAGAAATGATGGATAAAAAATAATAAAACTTCTCCATGGTCAAATATTCCTCCCTCGCCTATTAGAAATCAATTATTTGTTGATTTATTAATTTACTCACTGTGGGGTTGGGCAGTGCTTACAATGCCAGTCCTGTTCACCCCTATAATCATTTGAAATTGGTTGTAAAATAACTTTGGAGGTTCCACACACATGTTCTTTGTCAGTGACGCGTACACTTTGGAATAACACTAAAACCAATAAACGTAAAGAGAAGCATAGGCTTTAGAAATGGCTATTCTCCATCGATTTGTTTAGCAGCTATTTTGTTCCACTATAATTTCAGAAGCTACATTGATGGCATTCAGTATTAGATAGAAGCCAGCATCCTTGTTTAAAATGATTACAAATGTATCACTGACTAATGTGCGATGTGAATGATGATTCTGTTCTGATTCCGTTATCTCATTGGTTCACAGGTCCCTCCACCAGCTGTCGAACGCTTCCATCACGAAGGACCAGAAATCAATGAAATGAACATGGTGGAAATGGCTAACCAGATCACAACGTTTGACTGGGAGCTTTTAAACTGCGTGCATGAGGTACTGGCCTCCTGCAAGTTTTCACACCTCACCTTGTCATAGCATTTAATGGGGGAAACAGAGGGCCAGTCACCCAGTGGACCAGCCTAATGCTCTGCAGACACAAGTTCAAAACCCTCTGTAGCTACTGGGGAAATTTAAATTCCATCAATTAATACACTTTAATGAATCGCTGGGGAGTGAAAGCTCATCTCAATGATTGTGACCATCATCAAATTGTGTTAAAAATCCACTGGTTCACTAATGTTGCGAGGGGGGGGAAATCTGCTGTGCTCACCTGACCTGGCCTACGTGTGACTGCAGACCCAGAGAGATGTGAGTGCCCTTTGAGGGTCATTTAAGGTCAATTAAGGGTGAGCAACAAATGCTGGCATTGCCAGTCAGACTTTCAACACACTGAAGGGTCAAATTTGAACAATAAGTTATTGATTAATATCGTAGGGAAACTGGGAAGGTGTATCAAAAAAAGTAGTAAATAAAAATCAAAAGAACTGTGGATGTGGAGACAAAAATATAAATTGTTGGAAAAACTTAGCAGGTCTGGCAGCATCTGTGGAGAGAAATCAGAATTAATGTTTTGGGTTGTTCCTCAGCGAGTCATTTGACCTGAAACATTGACTCTGATTTCTCTCCACAGATGCTGTCAGACCTGATGAGCTTTCCCAGCAATCTCTATTTTTATCAAAACAGTATGTATGGGAAAGCTGGATAAACACTGAGGAGAAAGGAATGGAAAGATAAGGAGGGGTCTAGGTGGAGACTTACATAGTGTGTAAACACTGACAGAGACTAAATGGGCCAAATGGCCTGTGTTTACTGTGAACTCTCTCTGCTTTGTGTTAATACGCTGGCTGATTTCTTTGCAGCTGGAGCTGATCCATTACGTCTTCCGGAACGAGAGTATTCGGAGGCGAACAGCAAACCTGGAGTTGGTGCTGCAACGGTGCAGTGAGGTGCAACACTGGGTGGCCACCGAGATACTGATGTGTGAACGCCTGGGCAAGCGAGTGCAGCTTCTCAAAACCTTCATTAATATCGCAGCTCTGTAAGTACTCACCTGGGTTCACAAAGTGTGGTTGGTGTCTGTGATAGAGGAGGTGAGAAAACTCGCGACCCCAGATCGGTAACATTACAGTTTTACCACCACGTTGTCAGCTGTGACTGTTAATCATTGTCCTATAATCTCATTCAATAGCAGAGCAGACTCAGAGTGCTGAATGACCTAATTCTCTACCCAATTCTAATGGTCCTGTTCCTCAAATACTGTTCTGGATAGAAATGATGGATAAAAAATAATAAAAGCAAGGACTTCTCCATGGTCAAATATTCCTCCCTCGACTATTAGAAATCAATTATTTGTCGATTTTATTAACTTACTCACTGTGGGGTTGGGCAGTGCTTACAATGCCAGTCCTGTTCACCCCTATAATCATTTGAAATTGGTTGTAAAATAATTTGGGTGACTCATTGGTGCTTCATCCTGCCTGTGCTGAGTAAATGTCAGCTTGGCACACTCAGTGCTCTTGCTTATGGCTCATGAGGTTGAGAGTTTAAGTCCAGCTACAAGAATTTAGAACGATGCTTTGTTGAGTTGAGTTTTGTATTGCTGATAGTTGTATTGAAGATGCTGCTTTTTTGTATGGGATCTTTCTATTGGACATAAAAGGTCTTGTGGCACTGTTTAGAAGATGGGTGCTCCAGCAGTGGCCAGCTTCATGTCTAAGACGACGCAACTAGAAACTGATTAATTTGCTTGTCTGAGAGCAAAGGCGGTCGCATTGTGATTGAGAGAGACAGAATAATGCTCTGATGATACACATTTAAATCTGAGCTGGTGGAATTTAAATTGAATTATTATAATTGAAAGCCAGTCTCTAATGTTGACCTTGAAACTAATTTTGAAGGTGTTTACTTTTGGGGAGGAATCTCCATCTAACACCAGATCCAACTGACCTCTGAAATGACCTATGGCCTTGTGAGCCACTTTGTTCAAGGGTAGTTAGGGATAGGCCGCAAATGCTTGCCTTGTCAGTGATACCCGTATCATGTAAAATCATAAGAGAAAGTTCGTGACTGGGAATGCATAGGCTGTCACGATAACTACCATGACAAATCTTCAGAAATAGTTTATTGACCATGAAGTGGTTAGGGACAGTCCTGAGGATGTGACCCTTGCAACATAACTGCAAGTCATTTTCACTGATCTCCGTAGTAGTGCCCCTTACTACTGACCTCAATGCCCAAGGAAAATAAAACCAGCCAAAGTTCCTACTGCAGTTTGCTAGCTTTTGACCTTAATGCAGAAACCTGAGCATGACATTGGCATTTCAAATTCAGCTTGGTTCTCGGGCATGGTGCCAGCTTATCTTATAGATCAAGAGCAAGTGAAATATTTAGTATTACGTTTTGAATCTGCAAGGGTCAACATTGGTAAATGCATTCGGCTCCTCCTATTCTGCTGATGTTGCACAGCCTTGGGTGAGAATCAGAGAGTCCAGCTCTAGGTCCCAATGTCAGCCATGTCTTCCATAGCTCCTTCGTCATTAAATCTATCCAGCCAATGGAGCTTGTACACGTTGCTGTCATACACTAAACTAATCCTGTTGTTAAGATAGTTGCCTCTGTTATTCACAAGTTTGTTCCTGCTTTACCATTGTTGGTCAAACAGTCCCTTTGACACATTATAAAGAGAAGGATTAACATCAGATTTGAACTAACTAAAAACCTGGAATTGAGAAAAGTAACCTAATGCCAGCCATGTAACCATTGCTGGTTATCCATAAAAACAAGGCTGGGTCACTAATGCTCTTCAGGGAAGGAAATCTGCTGACCTTGCCTGGCCTGCTGTATGTGACTCACCCACAGCAATGTAATGGTCTCTTAACTGCTCCCTGGACAATTAGAGATGGCCAATGAGTGATAGCCTAGCCAGCACCACCCTGAACAAAAATAAAAAGAAAACTTAAGGGACTCTTGAGGCACAATGGTAGTGTCCTTACTTCTGAACCAGGAGGTTTGGGTTCAAGTCGCATCTGCTCCAGAGCTGGACAGGTCGATTAAAAATCTCTCCCAGGAAAGATTCGACCAAAGCCACAAGCTCCTATTGCTCGGTCCCACGACCACTCATTCAACAAGGTACAGGATGCGGTTTGTTCTCTAACACAATTCCCGGGGGACGTGAAAGAAACAGAAAGTTTACCAGAACTGATAAAAATCGCTCTTGGCTGGTGAATGAACCAAAGCAGTTGAGATAAAGGATGCTGTTTATGATTAGGTGTTTGGAGTACTCATTAATCAGATCTCACTTTCTGCAGACAGTCTAGACAGATCACACAAGATAATCGGCGGCTTTAATTTCACAGCAACCGCAACATCTGCCACTCACTGAACTGAAGGGGCCCCATGTCCTGCATTGACTGGCTCCACCCAGTGAGTGCCAGCTATGAATCATCAAGTGGGTGGCGTACAGTCACCTACACGACGAGGCCTGTCCTAGAAAGTGCACATTCCTTAAACCGACAGCTCCCTCAGCGCCCATTCAGCTAAACCCAAATGTCAACACTGGAAATCCAGACGTGTGGAGTTGAAATGAATCAGTAAAACTTCTCTCTATCGCAAACCAATAGGGATTATGATGTGGAGGTGCCAGTGTAGGACTGGGATGGACAAAGTCAGAAGCCACACGACATCAGGTTAGAGTCTGACAGGTTTATTTGAAACTATAAGTTTTTGGTATGGAGGTGCCAGTGTTGAACTGGAATGTAAAAAGTTAAACATCACACAACACCAGGTTATAGTCCAACAGGTTTAACTGGAAGCACTAGCTTGCAGAGTGCTGCTCCTTCATCAGGTGTTTGTGGAGTATAAGATTGTAAGAGTTTGGAGATTGTAAGATCTTACAATCCTATACTCCACAATCACTCAACTCCAATCTGGAGTTGTGTGATTTTTAACTTTGTACAAGCTTTTGAAGCACTGCTGTTGGATTATAACCTGGTGTCGTGTGACTTCTGACGATAGGAATTAGATATTGGGCTGTCACTATCATCACCACAACAGCGTGCAGGAAAATTCAGTGCAGCGATCCTGTTTGTGTGGACTGTACATGCTGTTAATCCACAAGGGATAATCAATTCTGTGGATAAACTCTGCTCTCACCACCACCTAACACTGATGGGGATATGGACAATAGATAACCAGTAGTAATATCAAACAAGGAGAATACTATTGATGCTAGAAATCGGAAATTGATCATTAGCTCATTAAATAATATATATACATTTTTAATTATGTAATTATTAAATAATAGATTTATCTAAATAAGATATTAAATTATTTGTTTATTAAGATAATTTATGACACATTAACACGGGAAAAATTAGTTCATATCCAAATATGTGCATCTTTACAAATGTAAACACATTTCTAAAAGAGACTTTGCTGATTTAACACTGATCTTTGATGCCTGAGACTATTGAAAGGAAGGTCAGTCCTGTGCTGCACATGATTTTCTGACCATGTAAAATGCTAAGGTTATATGTCACAAGCAGAGGCAGTTTGAACACCACTGTGTGGTTGTGTACTCTGCGGGGGTGTCCAGCAATACAATTACTCCCTAATTTGTGCCTCCGTCCTACTTCTGAACTGTAGTGAGATTGATGACCTCTATCTGCTACAGTGAATGAATCCCAGGTGGAACACACTCCCCACGTTTTGAGATCTGCTCCATTGTGTTTTTGCATTTGAAATAAATAAAACATTTATTTTTGATTTATTTAACTTTTTGTATGGCCTTGGGATATTCCAGGGCCCTTAATGCCAGTGAATTGTTTGAAGTGTAATCCCTGTTGTGATGTAGGAAACGTGGCAGTCAATCTATGCACTGCAGCCTCCCACCAGGTAATCTGCTCTAGTGACATTAGTTAAAAGGTAAATATTCAGTTGGACCTTGTGTGGAACTCCTGTGCAATTCTTCAAAATTCTGTCCTGGAATTTGTTATTTTGCCTTTGATCAGGTTTACTCTGGTTCCCATACATGCCTGTTCCTTTTGCTCCACCATTTCAGACCTCAGCTGAGTCCAGCCCTGATCTTTGATGTTTCCATTCTAAACTCCTCTGTGTCATTCCTTCTCTCCCTAATTGTAAAAGTTCCCTCAAATCCTATCTTTACAGGCAAAGGTGTAACTGCACAACCCACCTTCATCTCTCACCTCTGATATGCTTTGGAAGCTTTGGATTGTTTGGAAGTTTTGGATTTACCAGAATGTTGCCGGGTATGGAAGGTTTGAGTTATAAGGAAAGGCTGATTGGCTGGGACTTTTTTCACTGGAACATTGGAGATTGAGAGGTGACTTTATAGAGCTTTATAAAATCATGAGGGGACTAGATTAGATTAGATTCCCTACAGTATGGAAACAGGCCCTTCGGCCCAACAAGTCCACACCGACCCTCCGAAGAGCAACCCACCCAGACCCATTCCCCTAGATTCACCCCTGACTAATGCACCTAACACTACCGGCAATTTAGCATGGCCAATTCACCTAACCTGCACATCTTTGGACTGTGGGAGGAAACCGGAGCACCCGGAGGAAACCCATGTAGACACGGGGAGAATGTGCAAACTCCACACAGACAGTTGCCTGAGGCGCGAATTGAACACGGGTCCCTGGCGCTGTGAGGCAGCAGTGGTAACCACTGAGCCACCGTGCGGGTGTTTTTTCCCTAGGATTGGGGATTTCAAGAAGAGGGGGCGTGTTTTTAAGGTGAGGGAGAGAGATTTTAAAAAAAGACATAAGAGGCAAATATTTTACACAAAGGGTGGTTCACATGTGGACTGAATGTCCTGAGGAACTGGTCGATGTGGGCACAGTTACAGTGTTTAAAAGACCATTAGATAAGTACATGGACAGGAAAGGTTTGTCGGGATATGGGCAGAAGCAGGCAGGTGGGACTAGTTTAGTTTGGGATTATGTTCGGCATGGACTGGCTGGATTAAAGGGTCTGTTTCTGTGCTGTATGACTGTGACTATATAAATACTGTGTAAACTTAAATGGGCGTTTTGTTGAATATAGCCATGAGATAGCTAGATTTTTCAATACTAGTTGTTAAAACCAAGAGTTTTGACATGTGAAACCTTTGTCTTCCAATGTCACCTGTGAAGCCCTTCTGGCCTTCCAACTCATCTTTATGAAAAGTCCACAAAAAACGTTTTCTCAATTAAGCTTTTTGTCACTCAGTTACTCCTTTTCTTGACGTGACAACTCTGCTCCTTAAACCAAGGCGTGGAGCACCTCGGGGCATTTTACACGTTGGAGGTGCTATCTATAACCAGAAGTTGACTCAAAGCTGTGGGAAAATACTGTGGTTGAGCTTCCCCTCCCCGGTACGCAGCAGTATTTTGCCTGTTTATCCATGTCACTCCTAACGTCTCCCTTCACCTTCCAGCTGTAAGGAGAAGCAGAACCTGTTCTCGTTTTTTGCCATCGTCATGGGCTTGTGCAATGCTGCTGTCAGCCGCCTCTGCCTGACCTGGGAGGTAAGTGGCTCGCCGAACAATCAGATTGTGCCTAAACACACTGTACTGAGCTGTTTGCACCCATTGTCATGGTTACTCGAGCATAGGTTGCTACTATATGATTAATTCAAACTAATTGTAAAGGAACACTGATTCAGCACCAGCTAGATTATTGCATCAAGTTTTGAGTATTGCACGTTAGGAAGGATTTGAAGGCAATGCAGAGAGTTCGGAAAAGGTTCATGGGCGTGTTTCCAAGGATGAAGAGCATCGGTTTTGCAGACAGATTGGAGAACATGGGTCCATTTCCTTTGGAGACGAGAAGATTCAGAGGAGGCTTAATGGAGATGAACAAAATCATGAAAGGTCTGGATAGAGGAGATGAGCAAAGATGTTGTCCTGGGGGTGGATGCACGTTCTCCTCCAAACCACACGTCGTTCTGACTTGGAAAGATATGACAATAGACAATAGGTGCAGGAGTAGGCCATTCTGCCCTTCGAGCCTGCACCACCATTCAATATGATCATGGGTGATCATCCTGTTCCTGCCTTATCTCCATAATCCTTGATTCCACTATCCTCGAGAGCTCTATCCAACTCTTTCTTAAATGAATCCAGAGACTAGGCCTCCACTGCCCTCTGGAGCAGAGCATTCCACACAGCCACCACTCTCTGGGTGAAGAAGTTTCTCCTCATCTCTGTCCTAAATGGTCTACCCCGTGTTTTTAAGCTGTAATTTTTAAGCAGGCTTGTGTGGAACAGCATGGCCAATTCTGTGCTGGGAATTCTTGGCAGGAAGGGGTATAAAATCAGTGAGCAATGAATCCCAGCTCCTTAACCAGGCACAAGTTCATCACTCATCCTGTCATTGAAGAACTGAGATTTATTTAACCCATATCCAGTATCTGAGTGCGAGTCAGTGCTAATGGAATCTGTAGCAGCATCATTAAAGGCTTTCTGGTGATGTGGTGTGCTTGGATTTTCAGAAGCCCTTTGAGAAGCTGTCACACAGGCATTTGCTCTGCATAAGGCCATAAGACAAAGGAGCAGAATCAGGCCATTTGGCCCATTGGATCAACTCTGCCATTTGATCATGGCTGATGTGTTTCTCAACCCCATTCTCCTGCATTCTCCCTGTAAACCCTCAATCTCCTTACCGATCAAGAACCTCTCTATCTCTGTCTTAAAGACATTCAATGACTTGGCCTCCACAGTTCTACAGAGTCACCACCCTTTGGCTGAAGAAATTCCTCCTCATCTCAGTTCTAAAGGTTCCTCCCTTCAGTCTGAGGCTGCGCCCTTGGGTCCTACTGCTGATGGAAACATCTTCTCCACATCCACTCTATCTAGGGCAGGTAGATAAGGTGATTAAGAAGGCATATGGAGTAGGTATCTTTATTAATCAAAGTACTGAATAGATAGACATGTAAGTTATGATGGAGCTGTATAAAGAGTTAATTTGTCCGCAGTTGGAGTGCTATAGGAAAGGCGATTGCACGAGAAAGGGTGAGAGGAGACTCACCAGGATGTTACCTGGGCCAGAGCGTTTCAACTATGAAGAGAGAACAGATAGGCTGTGGTTGTTTTCCTTCGAACTGAGAGAGGACCTGATTGATATAGACTAAGTCCGGAGGGATGTAGATAAGGAGAAATACTTCCCCTTAGTAGGGGGATCTGTAACTAGACAAACCAGTTTTCAGGCAAGGAGTGAGAGGTTTAGAGGGGATTGGAGGAAAATTGAGGGTGGTGGGAGTTTGAAACTCTCTGCCTGAAAGGGTGGTGGAGTCAAGAGCCCTCAGGACAGTTAAGAACTTGTTGGATAAAAACGCTTAAAATTGCTCCAGACCAAGCTCTGGAAAATGGGATTAGAAAGGATAGATGTTTGATAACCAGCATAGACATGATAGACCAAAGGGTCACTTCCCATACTGAAAACGCAATAAAAATCCTACAAACCTCCGAAATCTCTCTCTTCTTAACTGAGTTTCTAATTTCTATCTGAAGTCAAACCATTTTTATTCTCATTTTATTTTGTTTGCTTTACAGAAACTGCCTGCAAAATGCAAAAAGCTGTTCCAGAAATTTGAGAGCTTAACGGTGAGTAGCAAACTGCCCCTCACTCTGGGTTAGACAGTCTGGCTCAGTGGTTGAGGAATTCCTGGTCTAGCTCATTCACCATGAAGGAGGCGTTCACCCCAATCCTACATGGTCACCAGCGTTGCTAGGAAGTTAGCAGGAGTCCTTTGGCTCCTGTAAACGGGGGTGCTTTTTATGGCCCCTCCACCAGCTTATCTGAAGCCAGGGAATGGTGACCGATGAGATAAGTGTGTAGCCAGGTCTCTGTCTTTCTGCCTAGCCCCTGACTTGACCCCCATGTTCAGGAAGGTGCAGATAAGGTGTCAGGTTTGATGCTGGGGGTCTTGCAGATAAGGTGTCAGGTTTGATGCTGGGGGTCTTTGTGTCCAGTAATGATCTCAACACTGAGACCCTTAAGTCATCAAAGAATGGTCGCTTGCACTCCTCATTCTGCTGTGTTGTAATAATACTGTGGCAGAGTAATAATACTAGTATTGTGGCTAGGCAAAGCCAGTGTGACAACTTTCACAGCAGAAGTCAGGATGGAACTTACTGTATGCTGACTACCAACAGTCCTCTGTGCTGCTGAAATCACACTCAAAGGAGGTACTGTGAGACCCTCCCCTCCTCACTCTCTCTGTTACCTCCTGACCCTGTGGCATTTATAACCCTACCCTCACTGGGGTCTCCAATGTCGACCTGTCCAATTCCCTCAGCTCCTCCTTAAAGAGTGGCTGGAAAAGCTTGACCTTTTTTTTTGCTGGAGGGTAGGAGGTTGAGAGGCGATCCGATAGAAGTTTATAAAATAATGAAAGGTGTAGATAGAGCTAATGGTAGTTATCCTTTCCCTAGGAGAGAGGAGAGAGATTTTAAAAAGACTTAAAAGGTAAATGTTTTACACAGAGGGTGATTCATGTGTGGAATGAACTTTCTGAGAAAGTAGCGGGCGGTACAATTACGTTTAAAAGACATTCGGTTGGATACATGAATGGGAAAGGTTTGGAGGGATATGGGCCAGGAGCAGGCAGGTGCGACTAGTTTAGTTTGGCATCATGTTCGGCACAGACTGATTAGAGGGAAGGGTCTGTTTCTGTGCTGTTTGAGAAAGACTGTGTAAAATTAAATGGGTGTTTTGTTGAGTGTAGCCATGGGACAGCTAGATTTTTCTAGTAATGAAAACCTACATTTTTGACATCTGAAGCCCCTCAACTTTAATCCAAAAGAAGACATCTTCAGACCTTCTCACAACTCCTTCCAATCCCAACAGTTGCTACAATGTACAGTGGCGCTACTGGGTCTATAAGAGCTGCCAGCCAATCAGATTAGCCAGCAGTCTTTGAAAGTGGGACTTCTTGTCCTGAGGGGGGCAGCACTCTTAAACCTGGGCATCCGTAATTAAGTGTTCTCAACATGGGCTCGCCTGATTTAAGGGTGACAAGCGATGGTCAACGTTTGAAATAGGCTCCCCCTATAAAATTCCCCAAATATGATTGGGACCATCTGGTAAGCTTTTACTCTCTGATTCCTTGATCCATTGAAGAGGAAGGAGCGCCCCCTGCCTTTTATTTTGATGTTAATCTGTCAGCTTCTGAATAGTATGGAGGCTGATGTCATAGCCTCTCATTGAGTGGACATTGTCATTGGACCACATTTAGTGAAATATTTACACCCACATCTGGTACTGTTTTACTCAGGGGAAACCATTCCAAACAGCACAAACCAGTCTCTGTTGACCTGTGACACAATGCAAAGCTTTGTACCAGGAAGAGACAGTCTGATAATCAGGAAGGTAGCTCTTTCACGCTGGTTGTTCTGGATTTCATTGTACCTAATGGCTGACAGCTAAATTCCTTGACTTTTTTTTACCAGGATCCCTCACGCAACCATAAATCCTACAGAGACGCCATCGCCAGGATGAAGCCTCCACTTATTCCTTTTGTTCCCTTGCTGCTAAAAGGTAAAACTCTTAACACTCACTGGAATCGAGTGCTTTATATAGCTTTGTTTCATAGAATCATAAAGCAGTGACCGTGTCCATTCAGCCCACTTTGATTTTGATGGCCCTTTCAAAGAACCATCTAATTGGTCGCACTCCCCTTCACTGTTGCTGGGCCTAAATCCTGGAATTCCCTCCCTAAAGGCATTGTGTGTGTGTGTGTGTCGCTGCACTGCACATCTTCTCAAAGGGCAATTAGGTCTGGGTGGTAAATCCTGTGAATACTACGTTTAAAAATGTGTAAGAAATGGAAAGGAGCCAAGAGGTGGCCATTGATTACGGAACTAATTCTGTTCCTTTGCCAGTGGGAGCAGGGAAACTCTCAATGGCAAGACATCATTCAGCAGTCAAATGATCGAAGCAGCCAGATATCCCTTCAACAGTGGCTTGAGCATGTATAAAGGTTCTCAATGAGTGCTTCTACTGTGTTTCCTAGTACAGGGACAACTCAATGGTTTTAAACCTCAAGGTCTCAAGGGTCAATGTTTACCAGAAATTCATAGAGCCAGGCAGATTAGCATAACTTCCAATGATTGAGGAACACTTGCACATTTGTCTGTATGGGTAGAAATAAAAAGTACACAGGGAGCTCTTTATAGAAAGCACAGAGAACAATGAGAGGAAAAGAGGCTGTGGGAAAGGGCATTGTGAGAAATGATATCAGGTTATAGATTGATTGAAAAGCCATGTGTTGAATTTTTCTCTGCCTGGGGAAGATTTGTAGAACTTCTGAATTAATCAACACCTTGTTTTCAGGTAGTTATCATTACTGCATAATTTACACATACATTTTTGGTGACCTTTACAGATATGACATTCATACATGAGGGCAACAAAACATTCTTGAATCAACTGGTGAACTTTGAGAAGATGGTGAGTATCGCTTTGTATGTTCTAGCACGCATGATAGTAAATCTAGAGAACAAAATTCAAACTGGATCACACCAAACAATCCTTTACACAAAGGGACAGTGTTCCGGCACAATGCACCATCCTTTATACAACGGGACAGTGTTCCAGCACACTGCACCATCCCTTATACAAAGGGACAGTGCTCCAGCACACTGCACCATCCTGTATACAAAGGGATAGTGTTCCAGCACACTGCACCATCCTGTATACAAAGGCACAGTGTTCCAGCACACTGCACCATCCTGTATACAAAGGGACAGTGTTCCAGCACACTGCACCATCCTGTGTACAAAGGGACAGTGTTCCAGCACACTGCACCATCCTGTATACAAAGGGACAGTGTTCCAGCACACTGCACCATTCTTTATACAAAGGGACAGTGTTCCAGCACACTGCACCATCCTGTATACAAAGGGACAGTGTTCCAGCACACTGTTCAATCCCTTATACAAAGGGACAGTGTTCCAGCAATCTGCACCATCATTTATACAAAGGGACAGTGTTCCAGCACACTGCACCATCCTGTATACAAAGGGACAGTGTTCCAGCACACCGCACTATCCTGTATACAAAGGGACAGTGTTCCAGCACACTGCACCATCCTGTATACAAGGGGACAGCGTTCCAGCACACTGCACCATCCTGTATACAAAGGGACAGTGTTCCAGCACACCGCACTATCCTGTATACAAAGGGACAGTGTTCCAGCACATTGCACCATCCTGTATACAAAGGGACAGTGTTCCAGCACACCGCACTATCCTGTATACAAAGGGACAGTGTTCCAGCACACTGCACCATCCTGTATACAAGGGGACAGCGTTCCAGCACACTGCACCATCCTGTATACAAAGGGACAGTGTTCCAGCACACTGCACCATCCTGTAAACAAAGGGACAGTATTCCAGCACACTACACCATCCTTTATACAAAGGGACAGTGTTCGAGCACATTGCATCATCCTGTATACAAAGGGACAGTGTTCCAGCACAGTGCACCATCCTTTATACAAAGGGACAATGTTCCAGCACACTGCACCATCGGTTATATAAAGGGATAGTGTTCCAGTACACCGCACCATCCTTATTCAAAGGGACAGTGTTCCAGCACACAGCACCATCCTGTATACAAAGGGACAGTGTTCCAGCACACAGCACCATCCTGTATACAAAGGGACAGTGTTCCAGCACACTGCACCATCCTTTATACAAAGGGACAATGTTCCAGCACACTGCACCATCTGTTATACAAAGGAACAGTGTTCCAGCACACTGCACCATTCTTTATACAAAGGGATAGTGTTCCAGCACACCGGACTATCCTGTATACAAAGGGACAGTGTTCCAGCACATTGCACCATCCTGTACACAAAGGGACAGTGTTCCAGCACACTGCACCATCCTGTATACAAAGGGACAGTGTTCCAGCACACAGCACCATCCTGTACACAAAGGGACAGTGTTCCAGCACACCGCACCATCCTTTATACAAAGGAATAATGTTCCAGTACACTGCACAATCCTTTATACAAAGGGACAGTCTTCCAGCACACAGTACCATACTTTATACAAAGGGACAGTGTTCCAGCACACCTCACCATCTTTTATACAAAGGGACAGTGTTCCAGCACACCTCACCATCTTTTATACAAAGGGACAGGGTTCCAGCACACCTCACCATCCTTTATACAAAGGGACAGTGTTCCAGCACACTGCACCATCCTTTATACAAAGGGACAGTGTTCCAGCACACTGCACCATCCTTTATACAAAGGGACAGTGTTCCAGCACACCTCACCATCCTTTATACAAAGGGATAGTGTTCCAGCACACCTCACCATACTTTATACAAAGGGACAGGGTTCCAGCACATTGCACCATCCTGTATACAAAGGGACAGTGTTCCAGCGCACTGCACCATCCTTTATACAAAGGGACAGTGTTCCAGCACATTGCACCATCCTTTATACAAAGGGACAGTGTTCCAGCATACCTCACCATCCTTTATACAAAGGGATAGTGTTCCAGCACACCTCACCATCCTGTATACAAAGGGACAGTGCTCCAGCACATTGCACCATCCTGTATACAAAGGGACAGTGTTCCAGCACACTGCACCATCCTTTATACAAAGGGACAGTGCTCCAGCACACTGCACCATCCTGTATCCAAAAGAATCATAACCTTGAATGATGTCCCACAATATCACTAGGCAGAATGTTTCAGAAAACTGCAACCCAGCTCCTTCTAACATTGAAATATCTGAATCTTACAATTATATTTACTGAGCAAAATGGATGACACCATTGAGGCAGCTGAAACTACTTGAAAGTCATGAGAACAGTAACCAACTGCTAGTCGTCATGTTTGTGTTTTTCAGGGAGCTATGCTGTGTCTTAAAACTGCATCCAAGTGTCACATTGTGATGATCATGCTGCAAGTGAATTGTGTATGACTTATAAACTTTATTACACTGCTGTCAAATGGCAGATTCACTGTGCTGTGTAAATTGTGACATTTGTGGACTATTAGCATTTCTGGTGAGCTGTGGTGCCGCAATAATGCAAACTTGCGGCAGAAATTTCCCTATGATTTTGCGGACTGTGTGTTTCTTTAATCGCTTTCCAACCTTAGTTGGAAGACCATTCAGCCCCTCAAATCTGCTCCACTATTCAATAAGATCACAGCTGACCTGTTGGCTCCGCATTCCTGCCTACCCCTAGAAACCTTTCACCCATTGACTTCGCAATAATCTCTCTACCTCTGCCTTCAAATTATTCAATGATTCTGCTTCCACTGCCTTTTGAAGAAGAGAGTACCTGGGTGTGGCGGATGATGAAAGTTACCATAATCCCAGAGCGCTGCCCTCTCATTAGATAGAGAGAGAGACGACTAGTGGTGGTTTAACCTGAGAGTCACCACACCTCAGGGTGAGAAGGTGGGACCTTCATAGTGACCTCAGTCAGTGCAGGAATTGAACCTGCACTGTTGATGTTACTTTGTATCTCAAACCAGACACCCAACCAACTGAGCTAACAGGCCCCCAGCTGAGGGTGAGAGGTTGGCCGGGCTACTGTGGTGGCAATTCAGAGCAGCAGAGCATCAGATGAGTAACGGGTGGGCTACTAAGCCTAAATTCGCTTACAACACCAATATCCGTTTTTATGACACCTTTAATATGGCTAATCATTCCAGGACACTTCATAGAAATACAAAAGGATACAGTCTGGTAAGGCACTGGAAACCCGTTATGTACAAGAATACTGTAATTGAAGTGTAACTCGGTGTGAGAACTGGGTCTTGTTTCTTGGTACACTGCAAAATCGTCTTCATTAGTCAACCATCTCCTCCTCTCTTACAGCATATGGTGGCCAATGCGGTGCGGACCATGAGGAAATATCGAAGTACCCCTCTCGGTAAGTTAATGGAGAGAACTAAGGAAACTGCTTTTGCAATATCACATGATTGTTAACTTGAGCAGAAACAATAGATGTCATCCTTAGGGCTAGCGATGTGAAGTCATTCATTAGATTTGTTCAAAGTAAATAATTCTGCCAGTGGGTCATCTCTTTCTGTTGGGGTGACTAAGATTTGTCCAGGGCCAGATGCAGGTTAGTATGCTTGACGTTAAGATAAGGGGCTGCTTTCTCAGAGAACTCCTCATTTTCAGGGTATGGTTTATGCCGCTAAGGCCATTCTGAGCTGAAAAGGCAGTAGTGACTGAATAGATCACAAATACTCAAGGTGAGAGCAAATTCAACCCGATAGAGGTGGCAACTTCCCTTTCCTGGAAGTCATTAGTGCTCCAAATTGAGTGTTTGCAACCATATAGCAATTTAACCATAATGGCTTGAGATTCAAAGTTGTTACTGACAATGAATCCCCCACGGTCAACAGCCTGGGGACACCATTGACCAGAAACTCAACTGGACTGGCTATATAAATACAGTAGCTACAAGAACCATTTAATCTGGCAGCAGCTCACAAGTGACTAGATTTCTCCACTCGTGCAGTGAGCTTTGACACAAGAAACTGAAGTTTCTAGACCAGTGTTATAACCACCATAGTACCATATCCCCATGATGGTAACAATCCAGCATTTTGAAAGAGATTAGTGCAAAGCTCAATCACATATTTTTAAAATTCACTGTTATGGGATATAGGCGTCACTGACTGGCCCAGCATTTATTGCCTATCCTAGTTGTTCCTTGAGAAAGTGGTGGTGAGCTGCCTTCTTAAACCACTGGAGTCCATGTGCTGTAGGTTGACCCACAATGCCCTGAGGGAGGGAATCCCAGGATTTTAACCCAGAAATAGTGAAGGAATGGTGATATATTTCCAAGTTAGGATGGTAGGAGAAAGTGAGGATTGCAGATGCTGGAAATCAGAGTTGAGAGTGTGGTGCTGGAAAAGCACAGCAGGTCAGGCAGCATCCGAGGAGCAGGAGAATCTACGTTTCAGGCATAAGTCCTTCATCAGGAATTCCAGATGACAGGCTTATGCCTGAAAAGCCGATTCTCCTGCTCCTCGGGTGCTGCCTGACCTGCTGTGCTTTTCCAGCACCACACTCTCAACTCAAGTCAGGATGGTGAGTGGCTTGGAGGGGAACTTGAAAGTGGTTGTGTTCCCATGTATCTGCTGCCCTTGTCCTTCTAGATGGATGTTGTCGTCGGTTTGGAAAGGGGCTGTCTAAGGATCTTTGGTGAATTTCTGCAGTGCATCTTGTTTCTAAGTACACACTGCTGCTACTGAGCGTCAGTGGTGGAAGGAATGGATGCTTCTGGATGTGGTGCCAATGAAGCAGGCTGTTATGTTCTGGATGGTGTCCAGCTTCTTAATTGTTGATGGAACGGCACTTATTAGGACAAGTGGGGAGTATTCCATCACTCTACTGACTTGCGACTTTAGATGGTGAACTGGGTTTAAGAGTTAAAAATCACGTAACACCAGGTTATAGTCTAACAGATTTATTTGGAAGCACTAGCTTTCGGAGTACTGCTCCTTTATCAGTGGCTAGTGGGGCAGGATCATAAAATACAGAGTTTATAGCAAAAGATCACAGTGTCACACAACTGATACGATATATTGGACAAACCTAGCTTGCTGTTATGTCTTTCATCTTTTAGAATACGTTGCAGATTTCGATTCATTAACATGTAAATCCCAGAACTTCTTTTACATTCCCGAGTTAACATAAGATTTTCTGGAAAAAAAAGTGACATCTCAGCTCAGACAATGCATTAAAGGTGTGAGGTTAGAGTCTGTCTGTATTCCATCCTTGAGTCAGACTGGTTCTACTTCCAAAGTAGGGAAGTTCTGGGATTTACATATTAATGAATCAAAACTTGCAAAGCATTCTAAAAGATCAAAGACTTAACAGCAATCTAGGTTTGTTCAATATATCACATCAGTGTATGACACTATGATCTTTTACGATAAATTCTGTATCCTATAATCCTGCTCCACTAGCTAGCTGATGAAGGAGTAGCGCTCAGAAAGCTTGTGCTTCCAAGTAAACATATTGGACTATAACCTGGTGTTGTGTGATTTTTTTTTAACTTTGTCCACCCCTATCCAACACCAGCACCCCAGATCAGGATTTAAGAGAGTCAGGAGGTGAGTTACTCACCACAGTATTCCCAGCTTCTGACCTGCTCTTGCAGCTATTGTATCTCCCACTGCAACTCCCAGGTCCCCACCCCCACCCTCCCCTAGCTTACCTCTCCACGCTTCAAGCTCTCTGCCTTTATTCCTGATGAAGGGCTTTTGCCCGAAACGTCGATTTTGCTGAAGCTCCTCGATGCTGCCTGAACTGCTGTGCTCTTCCAGCACCATTGATCCAGAATCTGGTTTCCAGCATCTGCAGTCATTGTTTTTACCTTATTTATATAGCTAGTCCAGTTGAGTTTCTGATCAGTGGTAACCCCAGGATGTTGAAAGTGGGGAATTCAGTGATGGTAACAACATTGAGTCTCAAGGCGTTATGATTAGATTCTCTCTTACTGGAGAACGTCACTGCTTGGCATTTGTGTGGCATTGTCACTTGTCAGCCCAAACCTGGATATTGCCCAGATTTTGTTGCATTCAATCACAGACTGCTTCAGTATGTGAGGAGTCATGAACTCCAGAACTCCAGCAACAGTGATTTATCAGGAAGTAATCTTGGAAAAGTAAACAGTACAATACAGCACAGGAAGAGGCCTTTTGGCCCACTGAAATGTGCCAATTCCTAATCCTTATTTAAACCCCTACTTATTGCCATGGCATGGTTTCTCTCCCTCTGTTTACCTCCCGTTCATGTGTCTGTCAAGATACACCTTAGACATTGCTAATGCGCCTGCTACCACCATCTCCACTGGCAGTGTGTTCCAGGCGCCCCTCACCCTGTGTGTGAAAGATTTTTCTCTCATTTCTCCCTTAGACTTTCCCCCTCTCACCTTGAACCTGTGCTGAATTGTAGATGAACTTTCCACCCTGTGAAAAAGCCTCTGACTACCCACCCTATCTATAATGGTGTAGACCTCTATCAGGTTGCCCCCTCAGCCTCTGTCTTTCCAGTGAAAATGATCTGAGTTTATCCAACCTCTCCTCATATCTAAGAACCTCCAGATCAGGCAACATCCTGGTAAACCACTTCTGCACCCTCTCAAAAACATCGACGTCCTTCTGGTAGTGTGGTAACTCGAACTGCATACAATACTCCAAAGATGGTCTCACTAAAGTTTTATACGACTGCGATATAACTTGCCAGCGTTTACATTCAAAGACTCGGCCAATGAGGGCAAGCGAGCTGTATGCCTTCTTGACCACAGTATCCACCTGTGTTGCCACTTTCAGGCATCTGTTGACTCGTACATCTAGATCCCTGTGTATGTTAGTTTTCCTAAGGGTTTTTGTCATTTATTATACAATTCACGCCTGAATTTGATCTTCCAAAATGCATCACCTTGCATTTGTCCGGATTAAACTCCATCTGCCGTTTCTTTGCCCAAATCTGGAATCTGTCTGTATCCCACTATATCCTTTGACAATCCTCCTCACTGTGCATAACTCCTCCAATTTTGGTGTCATCCACAAACTTACTAATCAGATCACCTATACTTTCCACTTACAAGAACCTGAAAAGTCAATAGATCTGTAATATTGGAGATGATGTGACAAATACGCCACTGCTGAAGGTGATGGCTGTTGTCTCACTCCAATTCCAGCTGTTACCTGAATAAGAGAGGCTAAGTTCTGAAGGACGTTGGAGTGACAGGAGACCAAAATACATAGGAGCAGAAATTAAGCCATTCAGCCCATTGAGTCTGCTCCACCATTCAATCATGGCTGATACGTTTCTCAACCCCATTCTCCCCGTAACCCTTGATACTCTTGATTCTCAAAAACCTATCTATCTCCGTCTTAAATATACCCAATGACCTGGTCTCCACAGCCTTCTGTGGCAATGAAGTCCACAGATTCACCACTCTCTGGCTGAAGAAGTTTCTCCTTCTCTCCGTTCCTAAAGGTCTTCCCTTTATCAAAGTTTGTGAGAAGATTTGTAGCTCGGGTGCTCGTTGTTGGGTTCTGTTCGCCGAGCTGGGAATTTGTGTTGCAGACGCTTCGTCCCCTGTCTAGGTGAAGCACTTCTGTGTTGTTTCCTCCGGCATTTATAGTGATTTGTCTCTGCCGCTTCTGGTTGGCAATTCCAGCTGCCCGCTGCAGGGGCCAGTATATTGGGTCCAGATCAATGTGTTTGTTGGTAGAATCTGTGGATGAGTGCCATGCCTCTAGGAACTCCCTGGCTGTTCTCTGTTTGGCTTGTCCTATAATAGTAGTGTTGTCCCAGTCGAATTCATGTTGCTTGTCACCTGCGTGTGTGGCTACTAAGGATAGCTGGTCATGTCGTTTCGTGGCTAGTTGGTGTTCATGGATGCGGATCGTTAGCTGTCTTCCTGATTGTCCTATGTAGCGTTTTGTGCAGTCCTTGCATGGGATTTTGTACACTACGTTGGTTTTGCTCATGCTGGGTATCGGGTCCTTTGTCCTGGTGAGTTGTTGTCTGAGAGTGGCTGTTGGTTTGTTTACTGTTATGAGTCCTAGTGGTCGTAGTAGTCTGGCTGTCAGTTCAGAAATGTTCTTGATGTATGGTAACGTGGCTAGTCCTTTGGGTTGTGGCATGTCCTCATTCCATTGTCAGAGGATGTCACCTAGACAGGGGACGAAACGTCTGCAACACAAATTCCCAGCTCGGCGAACAGAACCACAACATCTTCCCTTTATTTTAAGGCTTTGCCCTCAGGTCCCAGCCTGTCTTACTAACGGACACATCTTCCCAACATCTACTCTGTCCAGGCCATTCGGTATTCTGTTTGTTTCAATTAGTTCAAGTTCAGTGTTAAACTCTATGTCACAAATAACAATGTATTTTTACTCTTAAGCCTTGCCTGAGGTCTCTCAAACCCTGTCATGTAAGTCAAATGTAAAGTGATTAACCATTAAATGTTATAAAATGGTTTACATCTATTCTGTTTAATAAGACTGAGCTTCTCTTCTGCTGAAGTTTTCATAGTTTAATACTAACTGCGGAAGGAAGCCTAAGATCCATAAGGATTGGGGGCAGTAAATCCACACTAGGTATCCCTGTTGTTCTGTTGAACATGATCATAACATGTAGCAATGGTGATCAGATAATCTGTGTTTTTAGTGATGTTGACTGCAGGATATAAATGTTGATTAGGACACTGCTGCTCTTTGATATATATCGTATATACTCGAGTAATAGTCGATTTCATGGAAACGTTGACCCCCTATGTTTGACCAAATATGCTGGGATTTTCCATATACTTCAAATAAAAGTCAACCCTAGTTCTTCACAGACAACAGATCGATGTTTATTGAGTCTGTGCGCCGGCCGTCACGTCCCAGTCCAACTTTCCAGTCTGCCGGTTGTTCCGCCCTGCGCCCAGTCTTCCAGTCCGCTGGCTGTAGTAGTATTCCACACCGGATTTCCAGAATTATCCGTAATTTGTTTTCCTCTCATTCATTTAGAGATCAATTGGACTTCTGCTAATGATACAGCATGAATTTCAGTGCCTCAAAAGTAGTATCCATGTAATAGTTGACCCCATAAATTTAACCGTAAAAAGTAGTCAAAAAATGTTGACAATGCAACTGTTTAAATCCAGTTGAAAGGGCAGACAGTTCCTCAGTTTAATATTTTAAGTGAAAAATGACATCTGCAACAGTGCAGCGCCTCCCTCTGTACAGCACTGGGAGTGTTGGGCTAGATATTGTGCTCCGGGTTCTTGAAGTGGGAATTGAAACCACAACCTGACTGAGGCAGGAGCGCAGCCAGATAAGCCGTGACGGTCACCGAGCCATTTGGTGTTGAAAATACTCACATTAATGCTTTTCTTTTGGTTTCAAATAGAACTGGAATCCGAAATGGCCGCGAACCACATTGAGATTAAGGCGTACGTCCGCCAGCTCCACGTGATTGACAATCAGCAGTTACTTTACGACCTGTCTTACCGACTGGAGCCCAAGGACCCGTAACCACGGGGTGTTCTGCAATGCTCACTGATGGCATTGGAAGTGTATGTGGCTGTGCCACTGCTGGATTGAACTCTGTGTGTAACTGTGTAGAGCCACCGACTTACAAAAAGAGATGCTGCGCCGACCATGAGCTAATGTGCCCTCGGGGACTGGCTTTAGACCTATTCCAGACATGTTCAGTATAATGGACTGGACTGCTACAGCCCAGGGACATTCGTGGTGTGTGCCCAGTGTTCTTACAAGAATTATGTGCACTGATGTAGGACCTTCAAGCAGGGAGCACTAAATGCCTGCAACTGTCTAAGACTATTATCCTTTGACATGTTCCGTTTAACGAAACCGTGGACTTGCATGTTCAAAGAATGTTCACTTTTAACTAACACAGGATGGGTAAGTGGAGAGGGAGTGGGAGTGTTGTGTATGGGCCTTTTTCAGGAATATCCTCATTCCTGCTTGTGTCCCGTATGATTCACTTTAACTGAAGATCTAAGTCAAACGCCTTCAGTATTTATACCACTGTAATAGATAGAGACCCAGGACATTGGCTCCCTCTGTTGGCAAGGAGTAAGTGGCATGAATTTTGAACTGGCTCTCGTGTGTGCCAATTTCATCATACCTGATGTGAAACCAGCAACTGGTAATAACACTACCCACCTTCACCCCACCCCCTAGTTTTAAATATTTATTAGCCGTGCCTCCATTTATAAAACCTCCCACTTCATTGCCTACTTCAGATGACAGAACACTATCTCCTCACTCTATGTTGATGGCACCCTGAACCAGGAAGAAAGATGCAAGAACAACCTGAAGATTCCTAGGGAGGGACACACCACACTTTTTTTAAAATTCCCTCTTTTGCCTCCATGTGTGTTTGGACACTGCTGTTTTGCTCCTTTAATCTGGGAATTCACAACTGCAACACCATGTCCGACCAACAGGTGGAGCATTATGAGGATGCACCATTGGAGGAGAAGATTTGCACGTCAGTCTGACACCCAGCATTGTACATGTTTAGAGTTGTATCCATATTTGATTTGCTGTAGAATTTCGTTGTACTATAAGATGGATTGATTATTTTTTATCAGTTTTTAATTTCAATGTTGCATTTAGAAAATAATTTTTACAATTTTTTCAATTTTATACAAAGAATGCCTTTTCTCATTTGGATTTATTTTGAGTTTACGGGGTGTAGATATGTAGTGTTCATCGAATTATCTCTATTGTCTACTTGTAAAGAAAGCACTTACAGATCAGACTGAAATTATGCATAAGAGAATAAACAATTTTTTTAGAGATTTGGCTAATGTTTCAAGTTATTCTTCAGCGAAAGGAATGTGAGGCTAAGAACGATCTGAATGTGAAACAAAGTTGTAAATAATATTGGGAATTGTAATGGATTCTGAATTGGGTTCTTTGAGGAACTGTCTTGTTTTTCTAAAGGTACCAGTGGAAATCTTCTTGTATGTATTTGCTGTGTCATTAGGACGTTTGATGGAAGTTAAAGTCCAAAAAAAGATCATTTGCTCCATTGTTCCACTGCTAATTGTCCATTTAGAGCTAACTTCAAGTCCATTTTCTTTTCCTCCTTTTCAAATAGTTATCCAATTTCATTTTATAATGCTACAATCTCTGTAGATTATACTTTCTACTACCAGCCAGCCTGTTCATATCCACCAGGGCTTCTTTAGAGCTAAAGGGATGAGAATAGGAACAGCGAACTGAATTGGATGATCAGCCAGGATCATATTGAATCGCAGAGCAGGCACAAATGGTTGAATAGCCTATTCCTGCTCCTACTTTCTATGTTTCTACCTTTACCAGACATTCTTAGGGGCAGAATTAGGGCAAATCCCAAGGCCTTTCATTCTTATGTAAGAAGCAAGAAGATAACCAGAGAAAGGGTTGGTCCAGTAAAGGATAAGGAAGGAAGGTTGTGTGTTGAACCTGAGAAAATGGGTGAGATTTTCAATGATCACTTTGCATCAGTGTTCACTGAGGAACAGGAGGTTATGAATGCTGAGATTAGAGATAGAAATTTGTTTACTCTAGATCATGTTGACAAAAGGAGGGAAGATGTGTTGGGTAGGCTAAAGGATATTAAGATGGACAAATCCCCAGGACCGGATGGGATCTATCCCAGGCTGCTGAGGGAGGAGAGAAAAGAAATAGCTGGAGCCTGAGTATCCTTAAACACAGGTGAGGTGCCGGAGGACAGAAGGGTTACTCATGTTGTCCCCCTGTACAAGAAAGGTGGTATGGATATTCCAGGTAACTACAGACCAGTAAGCCTGACTTCAGTAGTGGGAAAGTTGCTGGACAAGGTACTGAGGGATAAAATTTATTTATATTTGGAAAGGAAGTGGCTTATCAGTGATAGGCAACATGGTTTTGTGCAGGGTAGATCCTCAGTACTTTATTGCCGCCGGCCAGAACTCGGGAACACTCATCCAAACCAAGGGAACAACATCATCAGAAAATAACTCCAGTGGTTCTAGGAGAATGACCTACTGTCCTTTCAGGGAAACAGGGGATTGGCATTAGATGGGGAGAATGTTCCCATCACTGGAGATAGGGCCAATTATTTCCCCTCCTTGCTGCTATCTGTCCTGGAGAGATAGTCAACCCCTTCTCACCACCTCGGTTTAAATGCTGGGCAAGAAGATCTGTTGATGGCTTTCTTGATTTGCCAGTGATCAAAACTCTTTAAGTGGTCAATTAATAGTCATTTAAGGACCTTAAATTGCACCACTTCCTTCCTGCCTCGTGGGTACTTCGGGTACATGCTAGATTTACTCCATATTGCTACATGTGCAGTATTTTATTTTTGCCTTCAATATGGAGTTTGCCTGTCTTTACCTTTAAGCTGTTGGCCTCTCCATATTGTTGCCTGTCGTGGGAAACACTCCATAAAATTAGACTTAAGTGTCGAAGAGTGTGGTGCTGGAAAAGCACAGTTGGTCAGGTAGCATCTGAGGAGCAGGAGAATCGATGTTTCCCAACATAAGCTCTTCATCAGAAATGAAGCGAATAAGTCATGCGTGCCACTCAATACGTCTATTTTTCTCACTAGTCCCACCACCTCACAGCCAAGTAGAAATTCCTGCCCTTTACTCCACTGAGGCTCATTTGTTCTCAGTTCTTTATATGAAATAGTTACTTTTATCACTTTCTCTCCATCAATTTACAACAATTGCTCATGATGCAAATGCTTCCTTTTTCAATTCTTGGCGCCCTTGTGAAATTTGGTGATTTTTACGACTCACTGGGGGAACACGCTGGAAATAAATCGTCCCAGAAGTCAGAATCATATGGGTCTACGGCACGCTTTCCGAATTCCTCCGTTTGCCTGTCTTTGAAATTTAGCTTGACAGGAAGCATGAACCAGGTTTCTGTACTTTAGAAGGGTTATTATGGGGTTTCCTCCCACAGTCCAAAGATGTGCAGGTTAGGTGAATTGGCCATGTTAAATTGCCCAGAGTATTGGGGGCATTAGTAAGGGGGAAATGGGTCTGGGTGGGTTACTCTTCGGAGGGTCGGTGTGGACTGGTTGGGCCGAAGGGCCTGTTTCCACACTAGGGAATCTAATCTAATCTAAGATAATCTAATCATAAATAAACTGAACGGGTAAACATTGATGAATTGTCAACATTTAACTCGCTCCCCTACGCTCACCTACAGACAGATACAGGAAGATACATATACAAATAAAACCATTAGAGGATAAAATTGGGAAGGCCATTCAATGGTCCCCATCCCCAGGCTTCACTGAGATGATCGTTTTGGCTTGTCAGATCCTGCTGTTCCTCAATCTTCCTTCTCCAGATACTTCCACTTGCTGTAGAAGGCACAGAGCAATTGGTTCACAAATTATTAAGTCTCTGATTTTTTTCTTGGTTAAAAGCCACAGCATAAAGCAACTGATGATGGGAAATAACCTGCCTTTCTTCATACTTCATATTTTGCCACGGGGGAAGAACAGTACTCTCCTTTCCGGAGGTCCAATTGCTGCTGACCAAACATTCACACCCACAAGGTGTTCAGCCACCTGAGAGCAAATCATGTTGTTGTTGGCAAGTAGAAGGCCTTTGTCATCAACATTCGATCACTATTCCACAGACCGATCAGCAACATGTTACCAGTCGAATCTTCCTCTTGCCGCCCCCCCATATCCTGATGGAACAAGCACCCTGGTACATTGCATTTACAATGGGTGTCAGGTAATTTTTTTTTGCTAAGTTCAGAAATATTTTTCACATCCTTGTCTTATGCTTTTAAAAAAAGGTAATTATCACATTCCATAATGGGATTTTCAAAATCATAAAATGAAAAGAGACTATCTTTATGTCATGGTGTGAATACAGTAAGGGTTATAATTTACAGTAAGGCTTATAAATGCACAAAATAACAAATGTAAATTTACAAAAATAATTGTTCATTGTCACATACTGTTTGTGTGGGGTCCTTGCTCCAGCCCTGTAGTTTGTACTGACTTTGTTTCTGTTTATTCATGGGTCTGCAAGCATCAGTCGGGAGGTCAGAATTTATTAACCAGCCCCAACTGCCCTAAAGAAGTGAACAATGAGAGGGTGCCTTGAGGGTCTTGTTCAGCCATATTGAAGGGCAATGAACAGTCTAAGTATTCCAACTGTTGGGAACTCTGCAAAGCTAGGCACTTTCTGGGCTGAATGTTATTTGGGAGGTTGGGTCCTTGGTCACCCATGGTGGCCTCACTCTGAGTCCAACTCCTGTTCCCACCCTCCACACTAATACCACCAAGCACAAAAATGAGGAGCAAGTTAGCCTTCACTTCGCCCACTTTCCCTCAGCCATTTATTGACCATCATGTGGCCTTCTTTGGGAGATAATCTGCTAACGCCAAAGGTGCCAGCCAATCATACGGCCTTTGCTGCAACAACAGGCAGTCCTCGACACCAAGAACCAATGAAGCTTGGAGAGGGGATCATTGGGTGACCAATCAGCACCCTTTCCCCTTTTCCCATGCGGTAAGAATTGTTGCTCACTTTGAAGTTTGGCATTCTTGCATTGGTCCTGATGGGTGCAAGACAAAGAACGTCCACTTCATGTTTCTTTTTTTCAGCAATACCAACTGTAAATTATTCTTATATTCCAATAAAAGTCTTGGAAATTTAATCCAAACTTCTCTTGTCCAGAGAGTGAGACACTTGCTATCAGGGGAGGTGGTGGAGGTGAATATTTTGGTGTTTTTAAGGGGAAAGCATATGAGAAAGAGAAGGGAATAAAACTGATGAGTTGATGAGGGAGAGGGAACTTTAATTGGTATATAATTCCCAGGACAGACTCGGAGTCTTTACTGGTGATGTGCTTTTATTTTTTTCCAGCTGGTTGGTTCTATTTGCCTTTCGTGGATTGCTTTACTAGTGTGTATCTTTCTGAACAATGGAAAAAGTGTCCGGCCATTTATGATCTCTCGATACAGATAAAATCTGTGAGAGACGCTCAGATTATTGCTTCAAAGCCATGCATTAATGAGTGTTCATAAAATACATGGGAATCTTCTTTGAGCTTTACAACAAGTTTAAAAAACCCCAAAAATCTATGTATTATCCCTCTCTGGGTTCACTCTCGATAATTGCTCAGTGCTTCCAGACAGTACAAAGCAATGGACAGTTCACACAGACTCGTTTCTCTCATCTTTTGAAAAACTTCTCCCTCCACCTGGATTCCAATTTCATTCAGGATCTCTGCAGTTATTCCAAACGCAACCTGCGACAAATCTCTGGTGTCTACGTCCAGAGTCTGGCCCACCTGAGTATCTTCCAGCTTATTGATGATACTGGTGACCTTCAGAAACAAAAGGAAAAACAGGCAAATGAAAGGTTTGCACTTTCCCAGTTCCTTTTTTCTTTTCTTGCCAATATGTGGGCATTGTCCATCCCTGACTACCTTTGAGAATATGACAGTGAGTTGCCACCTTGAACCACTGCAGTCCATGCAATGCCTGCAGTGCCATCTGGTTTTAACCCTTATAGAGTCATAGAGCTATACAGCACAGAAACAGACCCTTCAGTCCAACTCATCCATGCTGACCAGATATCCTAAATTAATCTAGTCCTATTTCCCAGCACTTAGCTCATACCCCTCTAAACTCTTCCTATTCATATACCCATCCAGATGCCTTTTAAATGTTGCTATCCTATGAGCCTCCACCACTTCCTCTGGCAGCTCATTCCATGCATTCACCACCCCCTGCGTGAAAAAGTTGCCCCTTAGGTCCCTTTTAAATCTTTCCCCTCTAATTCTGGACGACTCCACCCCAGGGAAAAGACCTGGTATATTTACCCTATCTACACCCCTCATGATTTTATAAGTCATCCCTCAGCTTCTGATGCTCCAGGGAAGATTTTGTAGTTGTTTGATACAACGGAGTTTCCTGCATTTCAGACTCTACTACTTTGCTGAGAGTCTAGAGACACCGTCCAGCTAAGAACAGCAGAATAGATGGGTTCATGATGGTGTCATGGGCACTATTACTGAGATTAGCTTTCAAATCGAGAATTATTAATTCAATTAGCTGGGATTTTAATCTGTGCCCTCAGAGCATGAACCGTTCATGTAAGGTAGTCCAGCAGAGACAGCACTTTAGCTTTGAAGGATGCAGCCAAATGCCTTTAATTGCATTTGCACTGAACATAGCCACAGCCAGACACCAAAAGGCAGCTCAGATCTTGCTGCCAGCAATGGCTGCCATCAATGCTTCCATTCAATACTTCGGCAGCTCAGAACTTCACACTGCTTCTCTCAAGAGACACCCCTGCTGTCAGAGGCAGTGCAGCACATTCATTCTCCCTGTCTCTAAATCTTAGCTAAATTGTTGCAATTAATTTATCCAAATATCGCTCCTCCTCATGAATTGTCTTTAATTTAATTCACTCCTAGGTTTTCACTATTCCCAGAATAGTTCACTACATTATTCTTATTTCCCTTTGAATTCACCTCTGAATACTTAGGTTCCAACTGGAGTTCATTCATGATTTTTATTTATCCCAAGTTCAGTAATTGTTTGAGTCTAATTCAGTGTGTGCTTTAGTATCAATACTTCCATTTCCATTTATTTACAATATCCATCAACTATTATTCAACCTGAACAATCCATATTTCCCATTTTAATTTACTCTCATGTATTAATTAGTCAGTCCTTTATTAATTCCTAAGTGTTCAGTATTTCCAATTTAATGCACTTGGTGGTGTGCCTTAGTCCAAATGAAATTATCTCCCCCTTTTCAGTCTCAGCTCACTCCTTACCAGGCCAAGTTGCTGAGGTAAAATCTGCAGCTTCAAACTCTTGACCAGTAATCGCAGTGTTGCTAATGGCAGATCTGAAAAAGAGAAAAAGATATTTGCAAAGGTCCGAGAGTAACAGCATCCTGAAATGCTGACACTTCCTCTTAGAAATGTCTGTAATTGTGATGACTTCTGCATTTTAAGTGCTTCCTCATTAACTTTGAGAGGAAGTTTTGTCAAAATCCTGAAGTAATGCCATTACCACCATCGGAGACAAGAAGAAGCTGCAGATACTGGAATCCGAGGTAGACAAGCAGGAGGCTAGAAGAAAGCAGCAAGCCAGGAGGTGGAGAGGTCAACGTTTCAGGTGTAACCCTTCCTCAGGATTCTGAACCGTCGAGCCATCCACAAGATACAGCGCAGCACCTCACCAAGACTACTTCAACAGCACAGCTCTCTACCACCTAGAAATGCAAAGGCAGTAGATACATGGGAACACCAGGACCTGTAAGTTCCCGTCCAAAACACAGACTGTCCTGAATTAGAAAGAGATTGCCATTCCTTCACTGTTGTTGGGGCACAACTATGGAACTCTCTTCCTAACAGCCTCATGCCAACTGACTGCAGTGGTTCAAGAAGCATCTCACTATCACTTTCTCAAGGGCAAGTAGAGTCAATCAAAAATGCTGACCCACCCACATACCAGGAACAAATTTAAAAATGGTTCAGAACAAAAAAGTGACCTTAATTCACTCGTGGGATGTGAATGCGCTGGCTGGGCCAGTATTTAAAGCGCATCCCTAGTTATAGAATCATAGAGCTGTACAGCATGGAAACAGACCCTTCAGTCCAACTCATCCATGCCGACCAGATATCCTAAATTAATCTAGTTTCATTTTCCAGCATTTTGCCCATATCCCTATAAACTCTTCTTACTCATATATCCATCCAGATGCCTTTTAAGTGTTGTAATTGTCCCAGACTCCACCACTTCCTCTGGCAGTTCATTCCATACACGCACCACCCTCTGTGTGAAAAGGTTGCACAGGTCTTTTTTATATTTTTCCCCTCTTACCCTAAACCTATGCCCTCTAGTTCTGGACTCCCCTAACCTGGGAAAAAGAGCTTGCCTATTTACCCGATCCATGCCCCTCATGATTTTATAAACCTCTATAAAGTCACCCCTCAGCCTCCAACGCTCCAGAGAAAATAGCCCCAGCCTGTTCAGCCCCTCCCTATAGCTCAAAATCTCCAACCCTGGCAACATCCTTGTAAATCTTTTCTGAACCCTTTGAAGTTTCATAATGAGCTGCCTCATGAACTGCTGCAGTCCATGTGCTGCAGGTAGACCCACAATGCCATTAGGGAGGGGAATACCAGGACTTTGAGCCAGTGACAGTGAGGGAGCGGCGATATATTTCCAAGTCAGGATGGTAAATGGTTTGGAAGGGAACTTGCAGGTGGTGGTTTTCCTGTATATCTGCTGCACTTGTCCTTGAAGTGGCTAGGGGGTTTTAAAGTGCTGTTCAAGGAGCTTTAGTGGATTTCTGAAAAATATTCTTGAAATTGGGCCTATCAAATTTCAAGACTTTAAGCTGGGGACAGACTTGTGCCCTGTCTAGTTAGGCAGGGTTAAAGGTTTAAATTCATCCTCTCAGCATGGGTGTCATTAACAAGGCTGTCATTAATTCCCGTACTGGAGTCCTGTGAGTACACCATGCTTCAGAGCTGATAATAGTTTCACACAGCTAAGTGTCTCACTGTTGTTGCTGTTTACAGTTACTCCTATCAGACGATCCACTGTCATTGTCTGCCACCCTTATCTGCCTTGTACCATCTTCATCCACCAGAGCTCATCCCCAGCTCTGTGACCTCTAACAGCTAACTCAAAGTCTCTTACTAGAGCACTCCAGAGGGAATCATACTGGAGTCAGACCAAAGATAACAATGGTCAAATTTTCTCCCCAAAAAGGGGCTGTGTGAACTAATTGGATTTCACATCAATCATAGAATCCGCTACAGTATGGAAACAGGCCATTCAGCCCTTCCAGTCCTACTGACCCTCTGAAGGACATCCCACTCATTGTACCCTCACCCTGAATTTCCCAAGGCCAATCTACCTGATCTGCACATCTTTAGACTGTGGGAGGAAGCCAGAGCACCCAGAGGAAACCCACACAGACAAAGGGAGCATATGCAAACTAGGCACAGACAGTCACCCAAGGCTGGAATCAAACTTGAGTCCCTGGCGCTGCAAAACAGTAGTGCTAACTAGTGTGCCACTGTGTCACCCTAATCAATGGCACTCTTATTTTTACTTTTCGGATATAATCTGCCAGCGAGGTGGAAATTGAATGCCTGTTCTCCGGCGTATTAGGCCATGCCTCCAGTTCAGCAATATAACCATTACAGTACAACTTGTCTTTCTAAGAACATGATGTTCATTTGCATCATTCCAAATAATTCAAGGTTGAATATTGGCTTGTTGGTTCCTTACCTTCCAACGCTGCAATGAGAAAGCAGACTGCTTGCAGCAACTTGTTCTCGCCTGCATTCTGTAGCTGATCCTCACTCCAAATGCTCAGCAGCTTCTCGGCACATTCTTTTCCTTCATCATCCAACTTATTCAAATCTGAGAGCTTATACTTGATTCCTGCACAAGCATCGCAGAGCTGGGAAACAAAAGAGAGTAAGAGAGCAAGACCAACATCTCGCGAATAAAATGATGTTTTGGATATGGGTAAACATCACAAGGAGAACTCGAACCAAACAAAAACTGAACCAAAAGGAAATGACATCACCATCGGAAATGTCATCACCAACCCAAGGAAACCTAAACACATAAATAGAAAGCGAATTACTAACACCAGTGCTTCACCAGAGGCTCACTGATGAAGTTAGCTAGTATGGTGATGCAAAATCTGACAACGAACCTTCCAGCTCGGTGAGCAAAATTACATCCAGAACTGAACCAAAACGTGAGACAACAGAAGAAACTAAAAGTTTGGCCAGAAAAGGCTGCATTACAAGGGAAGATGTCCTCAACTTGACTAAGGATCAGCACTCTAAAAGCTTGTACTTCCAAGTAAACCTGTTGGATGATAACCTGGTGTCATATGATTTTTAACTTTGTCCACCCAGTCCAACACCGGCAACTTAAGTACGGGCTTTGAATAAACCTGGCCACTCTTGGAATTGTCTCTTGGAAAATAGACTAAGGGGAATGTCAGTAGTAGAGCAGTGGCAAACATGAATCAGACAATTCTTAACGCTTGTTAACAATTTATTCCAGTCAAAAAGAATGATTCAATGAGAAAGATGAGCCACTCGTTATCAACAAAGGCAATCAAGGAGAGTATGCCAATCAAAACTTCAGGCATACAAAATGATGCAAACTAATGGTGAGCCAGAGGATTGGGATTTCTTTCAAAATCAGAGGCAAGTGACTTAAAAGCTGATAAAACGGCAGAAAGTGATTATGAAAGTATTTGGGAACAAACATAAAAGCAAAGAGTGAGAGCTTCTAAAAAAGAAGCTCTTGTAGCTAACGTAGGTGTGGGTGTTGTGACTGGGGAATTGATAACAGTGATTGGCAGATTTTTTAACCAATATTTTGTACTGATGTTCACAGAATGATAGTATATACATTCCAAAGATATCAGATAAGCAAGGTGCTAATGGGGGAAAAATCTTGTAATGGTCTCTTTCACAACAGGCAAACTATTTGATAAACTAATGGGACTAACTGCAGTCAAGTCACCAGAACCTGACAACTTGCCACCATGGTGAAGGCATCGGTCAAAATCTGTCAGAACCCACTGGTTTCTGGGAGAATTCCAGATCATAAAACTGCTCATATGACACCCTTGTTCAAGAAGAGAGGGAGACAGACAGCAGGAAACTATAGGCCAGCTAGCCTAACATCTGTCATTGAGAAAATGTCAGGGAGGGAATCTCAAACTAGGTCACACAGTTTATGAAATAAGGGGGCACTCGGAAAACAGATGTAAAGGAATTTCTCTCAGAGGGTAGGGAATGTCTAGAATTCTCTACCCCTGAAAGTTGTGGGAGCTAGATCAGTGAAAGTATTTCAAGAAAAAGTCAGTAGCTGTTTGAAATTTTTGGGAATTGAGGGCTTTGAGGAGCTGATACAAAAGAGGGGTTGAGGCCTGGGACAGATCAGCCAGCCACTTATAGAATGAAGGGGTAAGTTTGAAGGGCCCAATGATCTTACTTCTTACGGTCCTCTGAAATACTCATGTGAGTAGTGGGGGGGAGGCAGGGAGTTCTAGGAGATAAAGCAGAGACTGAATGTTTGGAGACATTAATAGCAGGGCAAAGAGCGGAGTGAAAACTTACAAAAAGCCAAAGCTGGAAGAATGCTGAGATCTCCACATGATTCGGAGATGCCGGTGTTGGACTGGGGTGTACAAAGTTAAAAATCACACAACACCAGGTTATAGTCCAACAGGTTTAATTAGAAGCACACTAGCTTTGAAGGAGCGTCGCTCCGAAAGCTTGTGTGCTTCCAATTAAACCTGTTGGACTATAACCTGGTGTTGTGTGATTTTTAACCTAGATCTCCACAGGTTGCAGGGCTGTAGGAGTTAGGGACAGTGAGGTAACAAAGGGACAAAAGATCAGAATTTTACTTAAAAAAAACTTCGGGGAACCTGGTTGTACTATAGGTCAATGAACAATGAGTTGGTGGATCTTGGTGCAGGATACAAGTTTTGGAAGACTTCAGATTTGTAGATGGTGGAAGATGAGAGACCATCTTGAAGGTATCAAAAGCATCAATGAGAATTCCAACAACAGACAAGTAATCCAGTAATCAGAAACAAAAACAGAAACTGCTGGAGAAACTCAACAGGTCTGGCAGCATCTGTGGGAAGAAAGCACAGTTAACGTTTCAAGTCCAGTGACTCTTCATCAGAATTGTTAGTAGCTAGGAAAGACTGGCACTTATACTGAAGCCGAAATGGGGGAGGGGGGTGAGTTGGGAGTGAAGAATGGAGTCAGCCTGTATAGTTATTGAACCTAATGTTGAACCCTGGAGGCTGCAGGGTCCCCAGTTGGAAAATGAAATGTTGTTCTTTGAGCTTGCACTGAGACTGCCTGCAACACTACAGCAGACCTGCGACAGGAATGTTGGTGTGGGAATACGGTGGTGTGGTAAAGTGGCAGCTAACTGGAAGCTCAGGGTCATTCGCACAGACAGAGTGTAGGTGTTCTGCAATGCAGTCATCCAGCCTCATTTCACCTCCTCAGTGTAGAGGAGACCATATTGTAAACCCTTTGGGAACCTGCACCTTCGAGGACTCAACATCAAGTTCAATAACTTTATCTCCCCCACACCCAGTCCTCTTGTAACCTGGGTTCCTTTTAGCACAGTCACTCGTTCCCTGTGTACTCTTAGGCTCATTATTACATTATATGGGTTGTATTCATCATAGCTAAGCCATTTTTTCACTCCTGGCTCCAATTATCTCTTAGTCAGCTTTTCTTCTGTCCTGGTCTGCTGTCCATCATCTTCTTGTTTACCCACACCTTTCATATCTCTCTCTGTCTGTGTGTGCTCTGTCTTTGCCTATCTGCTCACTTCTCCTCCCTGCACCCCCCCACATCCCCATGCTGGCTTTGGTATAAATACTAGCTTTTCCTTGCTACTGTAGACAAACAGGAGGCTGGAAGAACACAGCAAGCTAGGCAGCATCACAAGGTGGAGAAGTCAATGTTTCAGGTATAAGCCTTCTTCAGGACCTGAAGAAGGGTTACACCTAAAACGTTGACTTCTCCACCTCCTGATCTCATCTTGTCTACCTTGGATTCCAGGACTTGCAGTTCTTTTTAAAATCTCTTTCCTCACTACTGGCAGTTCTGAAGAAGATTAGTCAGACTCGAAATGCTCACTGTGCTGCTGCGTTTTTCAGCAATTTCTGTTTTTGTTTCAGATCACCAGTATCCACAGTTCCTTGTTTTATAATCCAATGATCAGTGCTGGCTTCTGGTTTGGATCCTATATAAATATTTCATCTGGTAACTATTTCTATCTAAGAATTGCGATAGTAAGCCTTTGGTTGGTTTCTGACATTTAAACTATTATATGTGCTGTAATGTGAGTGAGTACATCTCCCTCTAGTAATGACTGGTGCTGCTCTCTTCTTGCTCTCTGCTGATGTCACTATTACCTCATCATATTGTTACAGCCAGTTGCCAGTCAATGTTCCCCAATTTGTTAGAATTCCAGATGGGATACCCCAAATTGTTAAGCTCCTGGGTAAGGAGGAGGTGAACTGATTCCCCTTGATTCTTCATGCACTCCTTTTTTAAACAAAGAATATGTTGTCACGAAAGCTTGAAATGTCTAAAGGTGATCCAGGGTTGTGTTCCGTTGCCATGAAAAGAATCATACCTCCTTATACTTTCTCACATCTAAACAAGGCTGTGAAATCGTCTGCTTTCCTCAATTAAAAAGTTAGAGGAATACTGGCTCCTGTACCCTAATCCAGATACACATGGGAAATTGCAATTGAGGTAGACAATGCAATGTTTGGCAACCTTTCCAATTAATATTTCCATCAAACTCTCATCTTACCATCTCACTGAGAACTGAGTGAAGCTCAGGGTCTTCAATAATCTGGCATGTCTGCTCCAGGAGCTGATGTTTCAAACCATTTTCTAGACACTTGAGTTCACGGGAGATTTCAAGCCCTTCATGTCCTTTCACTGAAAGAAATAGAGTCGGTGTGTTAGAAGCAGAAAGATTCTGGACAAGAATCATGAATGTTGGGTGGACTATTCTTTAACCTTGGCACAATTTCAGTGTTGGTACTAACTGCACGATCCATTTGATAATAATGACTGTGAAGTTCACCAGGAGTGTTTTCAGTGAGGAGGACTTCACAAAGCAAGTGATCATGTTTTGAATGATCACCTGATGAATCATTAGCCTCATAGGCAGAAAATAGTGATGCAGTGAGACATACATATACACACACAGACACAGATACACTTACACACAGTTACACAAACACTTACACAAACACACAGATACACATGCACACACAGATACACACACACACACACCACACATATGCTGGAAATCAGGATCAAAACGTGTGGTGCTGAAAAAGCACTGATGGTCAGGCAGCATCAGAGGAGCAGGAGAGTCAACGTTTCGAGAATGAGCTCTTCATCAGGAATGTGGGGGTGGCCCAAGGGGGCTGAGAGATAAATGGGAGGCGGGGGAGGGGGAGGTAGCTGAGAGTGTGATAGGTAATGAAGGTGGGGATGATGGTGATAGCTTGGAGAGGAGGATGGAGCGGATAGGTGGGAAGGGAGATGGGCAGATAGGACAGTTCAAGAAAGCGGTGCCAAGTTGGAAAGTTGGACCTTCTACCCTGACCCCACCTTTTCCTCCGTTGCATCAATGAGGAAATGCAAAGAATCAGCCAGAAATACCACCCTCCCCACCCTCACCTTACAGTGTGGAAGCAGGCCATTTGGTCCATCAAGTCCACACTGATCCTCCAAAGAGCATCCCAACCAGATCCACCTCCCACCCTATTCCTGTAACCCTGCATTTCTCATGGCTAATCTACCTAACCCTATCCCACTTATCCCACACATTTTCACGATGGGAGGAAACCGGAGCACCCGGAGGAAACTCACGCAGACATGGGAAAAACGTACAAACATACTGGGCTCAGTGGTTAGCACTGCTGCCTCACAGCACCAGGGTCCTAGGTTTGATTCCAGCCTTGGGTGACTGTGTGGAGTTTGCACATTCTCCCCGTGTCTGCGTGGGTTTCCTCTGGGTGCTCCGGTTTCCTCCCATAGTCCAAAGATGTGCAGGCCAGATGAATTGGCCATGCTAAATTGCCCGTAGTGTTAGGTCAATTAGTCAGAGGGAAATGGGTTTGGGTGGGTTACTCTTTGGAGGGTCGGTGTGGACTGGTTGGGCCGAAGGGCCTGTTTCCACACTGTAGGGAATCTAATCTAATCTAATCTAATCCACACAGATAGTCATCCGAGGCTGGAACTAAACCCAAGTCTCTGGGGTGTGAGGCAGCAGTGCTAACGACTGAGCCACCATGCTTTCACATGACTTCACCTGACGAAGGAGCAGCGCTCAGAAAGCTTGTGATTTTAAACCTATTGGACTGGTGCTGTGTGACTTCTGACTTTGGTTATACTACGAACAGGAACTGTGACTGACGGACTGGAGAAAATATTTGGAGTGGCCACTGTCCTGGAAGAAGACTGAAGCTTAAAGGAATTGAGCATGAGTTCAACTGGGCGAGTTGAATTTTGGCCTAGAGACGAGTCCTGCCTATTTTCAAACTAGAGAACCTAGTGGAGGCCTAGTCACAGTTTTTAAAATTATGAATGGATTGGATTGAGGGCGAGGAGTCCACAAAGGAAAACTGGCATCTCTTCCGATTAGAGAGACAGAATAACTTGCAGGAAACCACTCCACAAGTATGGGGTAAGGTGAGAATGCAAGGCCTCCAGGAACCAGCCCAGCCAGCGTAGGGACTGAACCTGTGCAGTCAGCTTTACTCTGCACCACTTTCTCATCAGCTGGAAAGGGCAACGTAAAATAAATCTGCGCATTTGTGGGAAAACAGAAACCTAAATGACATAAACATTTACCAATAAAGAAATGAGAATTTCATTCTGAGTGGTTAAAATGTTGAACTCATTCCACAGGAAGTGTTTGAGGCAAATAGATGTTTTCTTAAAAAAATTAGCTAAGTGCAGAAGGAAAATGAGAATGGAAAGAAATCAACAAGTTTTGAGAAGATTTGTAGCTCAGGTTGATGTTCTGGATGTAGGTTTGTTCGCTGAGCTGGAAGGTTTGTTTTCAGACATTTCGTCACCATACTAGGTAACATCATCAGTGAGCTTCTGGATGAAGCACTGGTGGCATGGCCCACTTTCTACTTATGTGTTTAGGTTTCCTTGGGTGTTTAATGTCATTTTCTGTGGTAATGACATTTCCTGTCCTTTATCTCAAGGGATGGGGTGCTGGGACATTGAGTAAGTTCAAGGAGGAGATAAGACAGATTTTTAATGAGTAATGGGTTGAAGGGTTATGGGAAGCAGGTAGGAAAGTGGAGTTAAGGCCGAGATGAGATCAGCCATGATCGTAGTAAATGGTAGAGCAGGCTCTGTCATTTTCTGTGGTAATGACATTTCCTGTCCTTTATCTCAAGGGATGGGGTGCTGGGACATTGAGTAAGTTCAAGGAGGAGATAAGACAGATTTTTAATGAGTAATCGGTTGAAGGGTTATGGGAAGCAGGTAGGAAAGTGGAGTTAAGGCCGAGATGAGATCAGCCATGATTGTAGTAAATGGTAGAGCAGGCTCGAGGGGCTGAATGGCCTACTCCTGCTCTTAGATCTTATGTTACGTTCTTATTCTATGATATAATGCCACAGGACCTTTGAAGCCCACTTTGAGAAGGGCCTCAATTTAGTGTCTCACCTGAAAGATGAGTGCCTCTGATTGTGCAGCAATCTTCCAGTGATATACTGGAGAGTCTGCCTCAATTATTGCTCAAGGCCCTGAGTTGACGCATGACTACACAAGCTACTGACTCCAGAGGCACGAGAGCCAATTCTGACCCATGACTATGGTTAGTAACTTCTCACATAGAATGGGAGATGCCAGAGACTTGGAGACTTAGGATCTCAAATGTGTTTGTGGGAGATAAAGAATCATTGGGATAATGTTGTAAGAGACTAAATTTACAGAGGACCCAAGCTGTAGGGGTTTAGATTAGCTAAGGGGTGAAGGCAGCCAACCTCATAGACAGCCTTTAAGAAGTTGGTTGTCAAGTCGATGAGGTTAAGGACTAAAGTTACAGCCATTAAACAGACAACATTCTGGTAGTGGATGAAGAGGACTTTGGTGACAGACCGTACAAAGAGCAATGACCTCCAGCTGGTGGTCAGAGAGAACAGTAACTCTGCATCCCAGCAGGCTCACTCTAAGTAAACAACAAAGGAGCTGGATGGAAGTACATCAGAGTTCTTAAGGAGTGGCTTGAGCCAGATGGAATGGACTTCGTTACTGTTGATGTTGAGCTGCAGTTCTTGTCAAATATATTGGTGGAGCCAGTATAGCATAGTTGAGAGATTACACATTGGAGTTGAAAAGAATTTTGAGGAAAAGAAAATTTGCATTTCTATAGCATTTTATATATCTTAAACCCTTCGTAACCAATTTATTTTTAATGTGCAATCACTATTGCAATGCAGTAAAACTGGCAGGCCAATTTGCACTCAGTAAGTCCCCATAAACAGCAACATGGTAAACGTTAGACATGTTCCTTAGTCTTTAGGAACATCATCTTTAAGGTGTATGTATATAAGGTAAGCAGCATGGTGGCTCACCACACCCAAGTTCGACTCCAGCCTCAGACACCTGTCTCATGTGGAGTTTGCACATTCTCCTGTGTCTGTGTGGGTTTCCTCTGGTTTTCTTCCACAGTGCAAGGATGTGCAGGCTAGGTGGATTAACCATGGGAAAATGCAGGGTTAGGGTAGGGAGAGTTGGTTTGGGTGGGATAGTTTTTAAAAGAATGGTGATGGACTCGATGGGCCGAATGGCCTGCTTCCAACCATAGGGATTCTATGAAGGCTGCAACTTTGCCTACGGATCAATCTGACTGACAGGGCAGCAGCATACATTGCAATTGGATGCTTCGTTATAATGATTGCTTTATTTTGAAAATGGAGAACAGTGTAAATCCACCAATTTGTTTTAAGTTAGAGAGAAATTAAGAAAGATGTTTCTCACATATGTTAAGACTGCAAAGATTTCAAAGCCTTGAAGATCGTCTAAGGATTCAAGAGCGTTACTCAAACAAGGTTGCTACATTGAATAAGTTTAATATTTAAAACAACACAGAAAAAATGTTAAAAGGCGACAGCAGGTCAAATTTACCCAATCTACAGTCAGGAAGGCAAGTTCAAAGGCATACTGTCAGGATGCTCACAACATGCCTTAGTTTAAACTGGAGCACAGTAGTGTTCTGGTCAAAATTTAAAATGTTCACACAGCATGCAGCACTATGCTTTCTAGTCTCAGATGTGTCTGATACAGAAAAACAAGTCATTAAGATTTGCTTAGCAATTGGGAATGAAGGTCGACACAGTCTTAGTACATCAGGATTAACAGCTAAAGAGCCGAAAGAACCCCAAAAAATATGGGTCTGATTAGAAGACCCATTGAGAATCAGATTAAAATTCATCAACCAGAAGACGTGCCATTGAAGAAGAAGCTTACATAATCCAAAACTCACTTCATAAGCAGGTGCAGAGAAAAGGGTTCATTATGTGATTTTTCAGATGAGGAGCGAGCAAATGGAATTGTTGCACTGATAATCACAACCACTCCCATGGACGCTTTCCAGAAAGATTTGCTTGGTGAACCAAAGACTTGTAGCATCAAAGAGGTATTGAAGGATGGATGTAAACATAAAATGATCCTCACAGGTTGATGAAATTGATAAGTCATGAGCGCAAACTAAATGATTGACACAAAATGTTTAGAACACCTAAACAAAAAGGCGGGGAACAATTCAAACAGATTACACACAAGCAGTACATTTGAGCTACAATACAGACCCATCTGGGTATCCGGTCTGAGGTGCAGGCAGGAGTTGATTGATGAACCACAATGTGACAATGAACGGTGAACACTTTTTTTACTCCTTCAATCTCATGAGAAACGTCAATGTTCTCAAACCTTCCGAATAGTTTGCAAAGATTTGAATCATCTGTCTTTAGAAAATTTGTGATAATATTAGCTAAGATGGGCAGAGGGACACATGCCAATGCTGCAGTTTGAAAAGAACATAGTATTCTAGAATACTATGATAAAACCTATCAATGTAAAACTAGCAGCATACGAGGGTACACGCATACAGGGTCAATGGTGCGGAGTGTATGTACAGTCAAGTCAATCTGCCTGGGAGTGCAGATTGCTACATTGTAGACACTGTTTCATGGCAACTGGAGTACATCTAACTCTAGTCACAATCCATGGAATGAGCCAGGTGTCAGAGACAAATCAGAAACTGTAGTAGGATATTCAAGAAAATTGCTGAATTGAACATGAAAGAAGAATGGCACTCCTTACTTTCTTGTGAATTAGTCAGGCCAGTTCTCTGCTGCAAGGAGAACCCTGAAAGTTCAGGAGGAAAAGGCTGAACACTGGCTCCAGAAAAAAAATCCAAACTTGAGAATCCTATCTTAAAGATAAGGGATAGCTCTGCTCTCTTAGTGTCTCACAGATGAAACAGCAAGAAGGAAGCAAAGTGGGTGTCAATTCGATGAGAGGATTTCCACCATGGAGCAGTTCATTTGTAAGGCAGGTGAGGTTACATACAAACATAGAAACATAGAAAATTGATGCAGAAGGAGGCCATTCAGCCCATTGAGCCTGCACCACCATTCAATATGAGCATGGCTGATCATGCAATTTCAGAATCCCACCCCCTCTTTCTCTCCGTACTGCTGGAACCCTTTAGCTGTAAGGGCCACATCCAGCTCTCTCTTGAATATATCTAATGAACTGGCCCCAACAGCTTTCTGGGATAGAGTATTCCACAGATTCGCAACTCCCTGAGTGAAGAAATTCTTCCTCATCTCCATCCTGAATGGCTTATCCTTTATTCTTAGACTGGGACCCCTGTTCAAGATGAACAGCTACAAAAGCATCAGCCTGAGTCCAAAGTAATGTTAGAGAAAATGATAGACCTTAAGAAAAGGGGGAGATGCAAGGAGTTGCAAACCACTGATAGGAACACAGGAAGACATGAGCACGAGTAGGCCATTCTGCCCCTCAAGCCTATTCCACCATTCAATGAGATCCTCACGGATCAGTGGCCCAACTCAGGAGACAGTCATTTCAGAAATAAATGCTAGCAATGATGCTTGAGTTAGAGAATCCGAGTAGGACACAGACAAAACCAAACACTTGCAAATGGAAATTGTCCAGTCTTCAAAGAAAACAACGTCAAAAAAAAATCCTTGACAAATAGGAATGAACATACAGTATCACAGTGTGGAAATCAACAGCACCCCTAGACAAAACCTTCATCATGTGATCTGGACATTTCAGTAAATTACTTGCGTTTATAGAGACTCACAGGCTCACTTGTTTTTGTAAACGGTTAAACGTTCCTTTGGGAAAGCAGAGGGCTGTTGAATGTGAGCATTTTCCTTCAAGGGACTTCATCCGGAAGGACTCCAGGTGCTGTGTGTATGAAGGCTACAATCTCATTGAGCAGTCAGTCTGGCTGGATGTGCAGACAATGCACACTGAAACCAGTCGCTCTGCTGTAATCTTTATTTTACAATTTAAAATATGTTTTAATGAGTTTAGTAAACAAATCCATCCAGAGTTCATCAATCCTGGATAAGAGATTGATTCACTAGCATTAACATGACAATAATATCCTGATGTTTTCTTTTTAGTGATGTTGATTGAAGGATAAATATTGGCAAGGACACTGGAGATAACTCCCCTGTTATTTTTTTAAACAATTCCATGTGATATTTTATGTCCACCTGAGAGGGCCTTGGTTTAACATTTTATCCAAAAGAAACACCTCAAACAGTGCAGACTCTTTCAATAATGACTGGAGAGTCAACTTAGCATTTAGCGTCAAGTCATGGAGTGGATCTGCAAATGCACACTCCCCTGACTCAGAGTGAGTGGGCTGCCAACTGAACCACAGCCAATGGGTCCCGGTCTGGGAATCCTGCCTCACCTCCTCAGTGTTCAAATTGTGTCCACCATCAACAAGGCACAAGTCAGGAGTGTGATGGAGTATTTTCACTTGTCTGGATGACTGTAGCTTTAACAACACTTCAAGAAGCTCAGCAGCATTCCGAACAAAGCAGACCACTTCAGTGTCACTCTGTTTAATACCTTCAACCATCACTCCCCACATACCCAACGCTCAGTAGCGGCAATATATACCATTTAAAAGATGCACTGCAACAACTCATCAAGGGTCCTTTGACAGCATTCTATCAATCAGTGAGTTCTAACACCATGAAGAACAAGGTACATGGTAATAAAACACCCCCCTCAAAGCCACCCATCATGGATTGTAACTATTTCATTGTTGTTGGGTCAAAATTCTTAAACTGTCCTAAAAATAGAACTGTGGGTGTCCCTACACCACATGGATTGCAGCAGTTCAAGAAGTTGGCCACTTCTAATTGAGAGCAATTGAGGACAGATAATAAATGCTGAGGCCGAGGATACTCGTAATCCCTGTTGAATAAACAAACAAAACTCACTTTTCTGGAAGGTGGAATCGAAGCCAGCTTCCTCCATTCAAGCATTGTTATTTTACTCCTCATGACGTTATACCTTAATTGTTCTATTATTCTCCTAATTCTTTCAGATCCATGGCCTATCCTTTTAGCAATTATCAACTGGCTACCCCAGTAATCTTACCTTTAAGACTGTCAGCATGTAACCATGACATCAATTGATTCTTCTCTTTTGGCACTGAGAGGCCTGAAAAAGAATTGGAAAAAGAGCCATGAATTAAGCAACAACTAGAATCAGTATCAGAGGTGCTAGAAACAAACATAGAATGACATCGCCAACACAAAGAAACCCAAGCATATAAATGGAAAGCAGGAACCATCAGCAGTGCTTCATCCTGAGGTTCACTGAAGATGTTACCTAGTATGGTGACGAAATATCTGAAAATGAACCTTCCAGCTTAGTGAGCAAACCTACATCCACATCCATAGAATGTCCTTCCATCCTGTGTATAGAAATGTAGAATGTCCTTCTATTCTGTGTATACAAATGTATTCACTCAATGGGGATTTGCTGATCACTGAAAAGCTTAGCTGTGTGATTTAATGACTGAAGTTCTTCCACATCAAAGATAATGCAGAAGGTAAAGAGGTGAGGAGCTTTTACTGTGGGAAATGAACTCATGCAGACTCAGTAATCTCCAGATTCAATCCTTTAGCTTGCATTGAATTAGCTCCCAATGTCTGGAGGAAAGGCAGAGGCACTACACTTGGTTCAGTACTAGGGAGAGAAAAAAATGACCCGGCATTGTTCCTTCTTCTGATTCTAGAATCACAATGTAGTACAGCACAGAAACAAACCCTTCAGTCCAACTCATCCAGGCTGACCAGATATCCTAAATTAATCTAGTCCTATTTGCCAGCATTTGGCCCATATCCCTCCAAACTCTTGCTATTCATATACCCATCCAGATGCCTTTTAAAAGTTTAGTTGTACCAGCCTCTACCAGTTCCTCTGACAGCTTATTCCTTACACACGCCACCCTCTGTGTGAGAAAGTTGCCTGTTAGGTCCCTTTTAAATCTTTCCCTTCTCACCTTAAACCTATGCCATCTAGTTTTGGACTCTCCCACCCTGGGAAAAAGACCTTGACTATTCACTCTGTTCATGGCCTATTCATGATATTATAAACCTCTATAAGTCACCCTCAACTCCGATACTCCAGGGAAAATAGTCCCAGACTATTTAGCCTCTCCCTGTGGCTCAAATGTTCCAAACCCGGCAACATCCTTGAAAATCTTTCGGCACTCTTTCAAGTTTAAAAACATCTTTCCAATAACAGGGAGACCAGATGGAATGCAGTACTCTAAAAGTGACCTAACCAATGTCCTCCACAGCTGCAACATGACATCCCAACTCCTATACTCGATGTCCTGACCAATGAAGGCAAGCATGTCAAACGCCTTCTTCACTGTCCTTTCTACCTGCAACTCCACTTTCAAGAAACTATGCAGCTACATCCTAAGTTCTCTATTCAGCAAAAGCTTGTTGAGCAACCTTCTGCAGGGCTCTACCACTTAATGTCTAAGTCCTGTCCGAGTTCGCCTTACCAAAATGCAACACCTCACATTTATCTTAATTAAACTCCATCTGCCACTCCTCGGCCCATTCGCCAATCAAGATCCCTTTGTACTCTGAGATAATCTTCTTCACTCTCTGCTACACTACCAGTTTTGGTGTCATTTGCAAACATACAAACTATGCCTCCTATATGGACATTTGAATCATTTATGTAAATGACAAAAAGCAGTGGTCCCAGCACTATCCCTGTGGAACATCGCTGGTCACAGGCCTCCAGTCTGAAAAACAACCCTCCACCACCACCCTCTGTCTCCCACTTTCAAACGAATTTTGTATCCATTGGCTAGCACACCCTAGATCCCATGTGATTTAACCTTGCTAACCAGTCTACGATGCGAAACCTTGTCAAACACTTTGCTGAAGTGTCTACTGCTCTACCTTCATTAATCTTCTTTGCCAGCTTTTCAAAAAACTCAGTTAAGTTAGTGAAACATGATTTCCCATGCACAAAGCCATACTGACTATCCCTAATGCATGGAGAAAGTGAGGACTGCAGATGCTGGAGATCAGAGCTGAAAAATGTGTTGCTGGAAAAGCGCAGCAGGTCAGGCAGCATCCGAGGAGTAGGAGAATCGACGTTTCGGGCATTAGCCCTTCTTCAGGAATTATCGACCTTTCGGGCATAAGCCCTTCTTCAGGAAATGTCGATTCTCCTGCTCCTTGGATGCTGCCTGACCTGCTGCGTTTTTCTAGCAACACATTTTATCCCTAATGCATATAAAACCTGACCCTCAGAATCCCCTCCAACAACTTGGGGCGGCATGGTGCCTCAGTGGTTAGCACTGCTGCCTCCCAGCACTAGGGACCTGGGTTCCATTCCAACCTCGGGCGACTGACTGTGTGGAGTGTGCACATTCTCCCCGTGTCTGCATGGGTTTGCTCTGGTTTCCTCCCAGAATCCAAAGACATGCAGGTTAAGTGAATTGGCCAAGCTAAATTGCCCACGATGTTCAGGGATGTGTAGGTTAGGTGTATTAGTCAGGGGAAAATGTAGGGTAATGGGTCTGTGTGAGATATTCTTCAGAGGGTCGGTGTGGACTTGTTGGGCCGAAGGGCCTGTTTCCACACTGTAGGGATTCTAATTCTAACCTACCCACCACTGATGTAAGGTTCACCAGTCTATAGTTCCCTGGCTTTTCCTTATGTTATGGACCAGGCCTGACCCCTCATAACATTTTTAAGCAGGTAGCCCAAACCATACCATTGCTATTTGTTCTAGGTAAGTGTATAGTGGATATTCCCAGAGTAAATTAGCTGATTCGACTGCCACGTTTTCAACAAAACAGAACTTCTTTACAAAACTATAGAATGAAACAAAAAGAATAGAAAATAGCATATCAAATAACTTATCCTATCCAAAAATCCAACAGATCATCCCAACTTAATGATGCTGTTCCTAAAATACTTGCAACAGTCCCAATAAACATATCTTACAACAGTCCCATATAAATATTACACAAAGAGTAAAAATGAAACAAAACAGGATTTACAGGCTTGAAGTTAGAGAGCGAGTATTTGGCTCCATATTACAGAGGAGGAAGTGCTGGATGTCTTGAAACAAATAAAAGTGGATAAATCCCCAGGACCTGATCAGGTGTAACCTCAAACTCTGTGGAAAGCTAGGGAAGTGATTGCTGGACCTCTTACTGAGATATTTATATCATCGATATTCACAGATGAGGTGCCAGAAGACTGGAGGTTGGAAAACGTGATGCCACTGCTTAAGAAAAGTAGTAAGGACAAGTCAGGGAACTATAGACCAGTGAGCCTGACTTCAGTGGTGGGCAAATTGTTGGAGGGAAACCTGAGGGACAGGATGTACATGTATTTGGAAAGGCAAAGACTGATTAGGGATAGTCAGCATGGCTTTGTGCATGGGAAACCATGTCTCACAAACTTGATTGAGGTTTTTGAAGAAATAACAAAGAGGATTGATGAGGGCAGAGCGGTAGATGTGATCTATATGGACTTCATAAGGCAATCAACAAGAATCCCCATGGGAGACTGGTTAGCAAGTTTAGATCTCACGGATTACAGGGAGAACTAGTCATTTGGATACAGAACTGGCTCAAAGGTAGGAAACAGAGGGTGTTGGTGGACGGTTATTTTTCAGACTGGAAGCCTGTGACCAGTAGACTGCCACACTATTGGATCCTCTATTTTTCGTCATTTATATCAATGATTTGGATGTGAGCATAAGAGGTATAACTGGCAAGTTTGCAGATGACAACAAAATTGGAGGTGTAGTGGACAGCAAAGAAGGTTCCCGCAGATTACAATGGGATCTTGATCAGATAGGCAAATGGCCTGAGAAGTGGCAGATGGAGTTTAATTCAGATAAATGCGAGGTGCTGCATTTTGGGATAACAAATCTTAGCAGAACTTATACACTTAATGGTAAGGTCCTAAAGTGAGGACTGCAGATGCTGGAGATCAGAGCTGAAAAATGTGTTGCTGGAAAAGCGCAGCAGGTCAGGCAGTATCCGAGGAGTAGGAGAATCGACGTTTCAGGCATAAGCTCCTTGAAAGTGGAGTCACAGATAAATAGGATAGTGAAGAAGGCTGCTTTCCTTTAGTGGTCAGAGTATTGAGTACAAGAGTCGGGAAGTCATGTTATGGCTGTACAGGACATTGGTTAGCCCACTGTTGGAATATTATGTGCAATTCTGGTCTCCTTCCTATCAGAAAGATGTTTTGAAACTTGAAAGGGTTCTGAAAAGACTTACAAGGATGTTGCCAGGGTTGGAGGTTTTGAGCTATAGGGAGAGGCTGAACAAGCTGGGGCTGTTTTCCCGGGAGCATCGGAAGCTGAGGGGGGAACCTTACAGAGGTTTATAAAATCATGAGGGGGATGGATAGGGTAAATAGACAAAGTCTTTACCCTGGTGTGGGGGAATCCAGAACTAGAGGGCATAGGCTTAGGGTGAGAAGGAAAACATATAAAAGGGTTGGACCGAAAGGTCTGTTTCCATGCTCTATGTCTCTATGACTTTATGGCTGGACTTGCCCAGCAGCCTTTCTTCACGCATACTGCTGTTGAACTGAATCAAAAACTCTAATCAAAATGATGGCTAGCTACACATTTAACACACCATTCCCCTTTGATTATACCTGGTTTTTTAAGACATGAAAGCCTTAGGCCGGAGGCATTATCTGTTAGGGGTAAACAAAAAGGGCCCCAATAAACCTTTCAAACTAAGCCCAGTTGGAGTCTGGCCAATTACCACCCCCACCTCAGGAAAAAATTCAAGGGCATCGTAACCTTGTAAAAAGACCAAAATTGTGACACTTACCATCTTTCTAAAATAGTGGCACCAGATTAGTGGACCTCCAGTCTTTCGGCATCTCACCCTTGGCTGTTTATGATATGAATATCTCAGCAAGGGGCCCAACATTTTTTCTCCCTAGCATCCCACAGAGTTCTGGGATACACCTGATCAGGCCCTAGGAATTTAATGATCTTCGGTCCTCCAGCACTTCCTCTTTTGAAATGTGGACACTTTTCAAGATATCACAATTTATTTCCCTAAGTTCCCTAACATCACTGTCCTTCTCCACAGTAAATACTGACACAAAATATTTGTTTAGTATCTCACCCACCTTCTGTGGTTTCACACATAGATAGCCTTGTTAATCTATAAAAGGCCCTATTCTCTCCCTAGTTATGCTTTTGCCCTTAATATATTTGTAGAGTCTCTTTGTCCTCTTTTTGCCCTCCTAATTTCCCTCTAGATTATAGTCCTCTTGGAAATTCACTCAATCTTAGGTGTTTATACCTGACATATGCCTCCTCAAAACCTCAATTTCTCTAGTCATCCAGCATTCCCTTCACTCACCAGAGTTGCCTTTCATACTACCAGAAATATACTGTCTCTGGACTCTTATTATCTCATTTTTGAAGGCCTCCCATTTTTCAACCAGCCCTTGACCTGTGAAAAGCCTCTCCCAATCAACTTTTGAAAGTTCTTGCCTAACACCACCAAAATTTACCTTACTCCAACTTAGAACTTTAACTTTTAGATCAGGTCTATCCCTTTCTATAATTAACTTAAAAGTAATAGAATTATGATCACTTGCCACAAAGTGCTCCCCCACTGACACCTCAGTCACCTGCACTGCCTTATTTCTCAAACGAAGATCAGGTTTTGCACCTTCTCCTGTCGGTATATCCACAAAATGAATAAGAAAATTTTTTTGAACACACTTAAATGCCTCTCCATCCAAGCCCTCCACACTACAACAGTCCCAGTCTATGTTTGGAAAGTCAAAACCCCCACCATAACCACTCTATTATTCTTACAAATAACTGAGATCTCTTTATATATTTGCTTTTCAATTTCCTGCTGACTATTAGGGGGCCTATAGTACAATCCTAATAAGATGATCATCCCTTTCTTATTTCTCAGTTCCACCCTGATAATGTCACCGGGTGTTCTCCCAGGAATATCCTCCTTAAGTATATCTGTAATGTTATCCCTAATCAAAAACACCATTCCCCTCCTAACTTGACACCCTTTCTCTCCTTCCTATGGCATCTATACCCTAGCACATGAAGCTGCCAGTTCTACCTCTCATGAATGTGTGTTGGGCTGTTGAGTGAAACTGTTCAGATTGGTTACATGGAAACACACTCACTGTTACTCACCATCTAGATTCACACAGTGGGGTGATCATTAGAGCTCCAATCCAAGGATAAATGTAAATACACAAATAAAGATAAATACTGTGGATATTGGTAACCTGAAACAAACACAGAATTCTGCAGAAGCTCAGCATGTTGGCAACATCTGTGTAGAGAGAAGCCAAGTTAACATTTTGAGTCCAGTCACTCTTTTTCAGAACTGGACCTGAAACGTTAATTCTGTTTCCCTCTCCACAGATGCTGCCAGCCCTGCCTGAGCTTCTCCAGCAGTTTTTGTTTGTTTCAGATTTCCAGCATCTACAGTTCTTTGCTTTAATTCACCACAATCTGGTTCTTTCGTTGTCAGTAAAAGTTAAGTCGCCATCGTCTTACCGGCTGCTCTCATTAGAGAGAAAGAGAGACAGACAGACAGACAACTGATTTAACCTGAGTGTCAGACAGCTCCAGCGAGAGGAGAAGCTGAAAGTAGAGCCCCACGTGGTAACCTTTGCTGGTGTGGGAATTGTAGCTACGTCACAAACCAACCATTCAGCTAACTGAGCCCTTTAGTAATTTCTTAGTCACTATTACTGAGAATAGCTTTTATTCCATACTTTTTTTATCAATGCAATGAATTTACATTTCACCAGTTGCTGTGGTAGGATTTGAACTCATATCTCTGTTTCCAGATTTGCACTTTTCTTCTTTTCTGATTTGGCTTCTCACGTTAGGACAGATCAAAAAGCCAGGACCATCCAGGATGGAGCTGCCATTTACTGAGCAGAACTGAATCACAGAATTGTTTCTCAGCCTATCAGGGCTGCACTGACTCTCTGAGCACTTTTGCACAATGCCATTTTCCTTCCTTTCCCTTGTAACACAGCTCATTGTTTCTATTGAAATAACTAGCTATTGTCCTCACAAAGGTCTTGGTTGAACCTAGCTCCACCACACTTCTAGGCAAACACCATCACACTAAAATTGATATTCTGGAGAGTTTCCTTCACAAACCTTTAGAAGCGGAATGTATCTGGCTTCAGAAAGGGTGAAATATGTGAAATGCTCAATCACTTACAGATTGTGCCATCTTCTGATACAGTCAGGTCCCACACTTTGTAGGCAAGGACTGCTCCCTTGGGAATCTCCAGTGTTCTCTCAGTCAAAAGAGTGTACTCTGTACCTGCCTGAAAAAAAAGTATATTCATCAAAGATAAACAGGCATAAGATATAGGTCGATCAAGATCTACTTCTCTACAGAAAGCAAGAAGCATGAATCAATGGTTTTAAGCTGTTTTGTGAAGCCAGGGATTTATAAAACTGCCTTAAGAATCTATATTTTTCATAAGAGTCACTTGAAATGAAATGTTAATGGTTTTTGTCTTTCCACAGATGCTTTCCATTTTGGTTGTAGATCTTCAGCTGCCTCATTTCTTTGTTTTGCTTTTAGTAAGTCCTGATGAAGGGCTTTTGCCCGAAACGTCGATTTTTCTGCTCCTCGGATGCTGCCTGACCTGCTGCGCTTTTCCAGCACCACTCTGATTTAGCTCCTTGCTTTTATGGTTGCCGATCCTAGATTCCCCTCAGTGTTAGTGCTAATCAGGACCTGAGTTTTCCCGTGTACTCACATTGTCTGCCAAAGCTGTGACCAGAGTAGATTTTGAACGTCTTCATCCTGTTGATTGCCTTGCATTTTAATCTTGTTTATTGCCTCATGCAGGACATTACATCAGGGCTTCCCAAACTGCTCAGCACCAAGGCATACTTCACTGAGACAAAACATTCCACGGCACACCTACTCGTTGCAGATGAATTGATTATGAATAGCGTCACATTTACTTACACTTACAGCCTTACTAGAGAGGTTTGCAATGTAGTGAATACAAAACGTTAAAATGGATCAAAAATATTAGTATTTCAAATATATCATCTGTGATTGTGGAAAATTATGTATTTGCACCTTTGGAGGTGTGCCTGATGTTAGTAAATACCGCCTTCAATAATAGACTCTAGGGCTCCAAAGGAGATCAGGTGCACGGATTCAGCCTTTTACACTCAGGTAAAGTGCTTCTACTTCCTGATTATTTTAAAGTACCACCCTCACCAAGCCGTGGCTCATTGGCTGAGATCCACTGCATTATGTAACTTCAGGTGGAATGGATAACGTTTGTATCATCTTCAAATGGCTCCATGGCCTTGTCCCACTCCACTGCTATAACTTGCACGAGGGTCTCTAACACTCTGTGACTTCTGCTCTCCTTAGTGTTAGCACCTGAACAAGGAGTGAGGCTCCGGAAGCTTGTGGTGTCAAATAAACCTGTCGGACTATAACCTTGGTGTCGTGTGATTTTAAAAAAAATATATAGTTTTATTGAAAAATATATTTTTTAATATTTCAAGTACAAAACAATACAAAGAAAGAACACCAAAAAAATTTAAAAACTCAAACCACCCTCATGTACAAACATATAAACATGTATAGAAAAATATATATATATATAAATAACTCCAACTAACTACTTAACTAAATAAATAACAACTAACAATAAGCTAATAAATAATAATAGGAAAGTTCAGCCAAACAAAACATTCACTCGCGAATATCGAGAGCATTAGTTTTCACATATTCACACGTTCGCAGCTCCCCCTCTCTGGATATTTGACTCGTAAAGCACAATCGTTACAGTTATATAAAAGCCCTTATTAGTATGGCAAACAAATCTGCGAGTAGGTATTCCAAAAAGAGCTGCCATGTCTCATAGCAATTCTCAGTTTTGTGGTGTACCATCCTTGTGAGAAAATCCAAGGGGATATGCTCCATAACAATTCTCCGTCAACCCGACAGGGCTGGGAAAGAAAGATATTCTTTCTTGCGCAGAAAGTGAGCATGTTGAAAAGTTTTTTCTTATGCGCATCTACAGGGAACATACTGGGCAGGCCAAGAAGAAGAGAAATCGGGTCCTTCTCCACCCTTATCCGCCAAATCCTCTCCATTGCACCCGCCACAGCGCTCCAGTATTTTTGAAATCTACCACAGGACCAGAGACAATGGGTAAGAATGCCCTTACCAACCTTGCACTTGGGACATGGTGAAGATACCCCTGGTTTAAATTTTGACAAACGATCCAGAGCCAAGTGGACCCTTATGGACAATCTTCAATTGTAAAGCATGGGTCCTATTGCAATTTGATATCTTTCTTGTGTTTCCCAAATATCTTCCCATACCTCTGAGGAGACCTTAACACCTCGCTCTCTCTCCCACACCCTGCACTGTTGATCAAACTCATCTGAGGGGGCACCCCCCCAATTGATGATGTAAAGTGCTGATGGAAAGTGTACCCTTAGCACTGAGCACCCTCTGCTCTATGCTGGATTTGTAGGGATCAGTCAAAAGTGCGGTCTTTTTTGAATAAAATCCCTAACTTGAAAAAAACAAAAGAGGTGCCTGTTAGATAGCTCGTATTTCCATGCTAACTGATCAAAGGGCATCATTGTGTCTCCCTCAAATAAATCGCCCATGCAATGCACACCCCTTGCTGCCCAATGTTTGAATCCTGAATCTATCATCCCCAGTTGCCAATATTGCCTTCCCTCTGCCGAATTGCCCTCCATGCTTTAACAGTATTGATTGGGTTATAGCAATATTCCCTAACTGTCCTCATTTTGTCCAGAAACAGAAAGCTAGTAAGGGGGCGCCCTGCCTGGGAGGCTTCGATATCTAATCATATTGAAAGAGTGTCCTCACAAGCCCAATCACTCACGTAGGATAAAAATGATCTTAATTGGTAGTTTTTAATATCTGGGAGATCCACTCCCCCCAATCTGTGAGGCAATTGCAGTTCAGCTAATTTAATAAGGGGCCGCTTACCATGCCAAATAAAAGAGCTGAACCAACCATTCAGTCCCCTGAACATATGCTTATCAAAAAATCAGGGGGAGCATCCATATAAGGTATAGCAAACGGGGGAGAATATTCATCTTAATGAGTGCTCTCCGACCTAACCATGAGACTGGAAGCGCCTCCCATGTTTGATGGTACTGTTTGATTTTGTCAAATAATTGCACAAAATTAGCTTTAAACAGCCGATCAAGAACTGGAGTAATGAATATACCCAAATACACAAACCCCTTCCATCCCGTGACCACTTATATGAGAATCGAGATTTGCCCTCAAGACCTAGCACCTTCGTAAGATGACCCATACGCGTAGCCTCTGATTTTTGCAAAATTAATCTTGTACTCCGAAAAGGTGCCAAATGTGACGCATTGTATCGGGCAAGGCACTGGAAGGGCTGGACTTGACAAAAAATAGAGGATATTGTCTGCGTACAATGAAATCTTATGTAATTTTGACGCCACTTCTGGAGCCAATATATTACGATCCCTATGAATGGCCTCCGTCAGTGGTTCAATCACCATCATAAAAAGCAATGGCGAAAGGAGGGAGTCCTGCCCAGCTGCCCCTAAAAATGTTAAAATTGCTTGATCGCACCCCATTGATGATGCTGCAGTGAGAAGGTCTCTGTAGAGAACCTTTACCCATCTTATAAAGGCTTCGCCCAAGTTCAACCGCTCCGGAGTATAGAAAAGGTACAGCTACTCAATTCAGTCAAATGCCTTCTCTACATCTAGAAAAATCATCAATCCCTGTATTGACTGTTGCTGACATGCTTGAATTACATTAAGCAGCCTTCGAGCATTGTTGGAGGATCTGTGGCCCTTTTTGAAGCCCGTCTGGTCCTCTTTAATAATAAAATGTAACATAGTCTCCAGCCTTAACGCAAGAGTCTTAGGGAGGATTTTGAAGTCCACATTTAAGAGTGAAATGGACCTGTAAGAAGCACAGTCCTCCAGGACCTTCCTTTTTTTAAGAATAAGCAAAATATCAGCCTTTCTTAGAGATGGCGGGAGATGATCATGACTGTATGAGTCATTGAGCATGTTGAGCATTGGGCCTGACAGTATATTTGTAAATTCCTTATAGAATTTGCTGGGAAGTCCGTCAGGACCGGGCATCTTTCCACTCTGAAGCTGCTTCACAGCCTCCTGCACCTCTTGCTCTGATAAGGGGGCACTGAGAAAGACTCTTGTTTGGGGGTCACACCTGAGAGCTCCACATCCTGAAAAAAGGACTCCTTCTTGGTCCGCCCTTCCTCACATCCCTCAGATTTGTATAACTTCGAGTAAAATATCTGAAATGCCACATTGATCATTTTGGAATCACATTAGGTTCCCAGACCCTTCCCTCATCGGCATAATGGCTTGAGGGGTACTCCTTTTACTGGCAAGATATGCTAGGTACTTGCCTGCCTTGTCACCATACTCATATGACCTTTGCTTTGCGAAAGTAAGTTCCTTCTTTGCTGTCTGCTTGCGCACGGAATTCAATGCACACTGCAGCACCGTAATCCTCTGTGGCTTGGCTGACGGGGGCCTGTCAAAGTAAGCCTTCCCGGCTGCCTTCAACCGTGCTTTGAGGAGACGTTGCTACTCACCCTTCTGCCGCTTCCTAATGGCAGAGTAGGAGATAGCTAACCCCCTGGCATAGGCTTTGGCAGTTTCCCAAAGGACTGATGGACTACTAACCAAGTCTGAGTTAATGTCTGGGAGAGACCTAAATTCCCGAGAGAAGTACTCCACAAATGTATTATCCTTAATGATAAAGGGATCCATTCGCCAGTGCATCGGGCCCACTATAACATCCTTAATCTTAACCAACAGGTACACTGGAGCCTGATCAGAGATGGTAATATTACCAATTGTACAAGATGCCATCAAGTCCAGGGTTGCCACGGGGATTGAAAAAAAATCAATCCAGGTGTGACATCTGTGTGGATTGGAAAAAAACATAAAATTCCAACCTGGAGGATAGAGATGCCTCTAGATGTCCACCAACACTAACTCCACACACAGATCCACTAATTGTTTAGTTTGTAAAGAGGGTATTCGGGGGTGTCCTTCAGGCAACCTGTCTGTCATGGGATCCATTATACAGTTAAAATCTTCCCCTGTAATAATATGCCGGGACTGGAGACTGATCAATTTAGAGAACGCATCTACCAGAAATTTGAGGGGATGGGCTGGAGGGCAATAAACATTTAAAACACTATAATCTTCCCCGTTTATCAGGGCTTTGAGAATTACAAACCTCCCAGGTGTGTCTTTAACGCTATCTAGTAACTTAAATGGGAGATTCCTCCTAACCAATATAGCCTCTCCCCAACTTCTGGTATTAAAATATGAAAAGTAAACCCGATTAAAGCCACTCTGCTGTAGTTTCAAGTGCTCCCTATCATCCAAATGGGTCTCCTGTAACAAAGCAATATCCACCTTTTCTTTTCTAAGACTCAAAAGTATCTTCTTCCTCTTAATTGGTGAGTGTCTCCCCTTGATGTTCCAGGTACACCACTTAATAGATTCCAGAGAGGAGGAATTCGAATTACAAATTGCTGAGCATTAGTGTTGCACATTCCATCAAACATAAAAACTGCATAAACTAAAACCACTACAGTTAATAAACCTACAAAGCTATCAAAGACTATATACAATAAGAACCAAAACATAAACCAACATATAAAGCACCAACGGCACTGAATAGGGGAACTCACCCCCTGCCTAAAGTGGGCATCTACACATCCCAAAACCCAACTTCCCATTCCTCTGCCAATACCGCAGCCAGGGCATTTAAATATCTGAACCGGCATAAACTGTCCGTAAGTTTTCCATTTTCCCTCCTCCTAACTAGAGCTGCAATGTAAACACAAGCGGAAAAGAAAGAAAATACACCATGAACTAACAATGTGAACAAAGAAATTTTGAAACAAAAAAGGGGAAGTACCCCACCCATCCCTTGGTATCACTTAACTTAGAAATTGAAAGTACACATCCCAACTGTCGCCAAACATAGTTTAGACCAGATTATTAACAATCAAAAAGTTAGGAAAAGAAAGCCCTGACCGCGCTCTTTTTTTTAAAAGAAAGGCAGAGACATAGCCAAATAACACTACTATTTGCACATCCTAAATTGTTCAGATTAGGTTAGTTTGTCCACAAAGTCCCTTGCCTTCTCCGGTGTGTCAAAGAGATGTACAGATCTATCTAAGGTGAACCGAGCATCACCGGATACCTCAGAGATTACTGGATTCCAAGCTCCCTCAGTCTTCTGTTAACGCCATCATCGGATTTTTTTTTCCAGATCACCGCTGCTGAGAAGTCCTGGAAGAACATGATCTTAGAGCCCTTGTAAACTAGGGCCTTCGGATCCTTCCCTGGATTCTGGAAGCTTCCACGATTCTCTCCTTATCTCTACAATGATGAAACCACACCAAGTGAGGATGTGGACGTTGACCCAGACCTGATCTCTGCGTTGTGACCCGGTCAGCCCTCTCGATCTTTCAAGCCTCTCATTGCAGACTCCAAGTTAAGGAATTTCGGCAACCAGTCCTCAATAAATTCTGGCAGCCACTCACCTCCCTTAACCTCCGGCAGACTGATGATCCAAATATTTTTTTCTCTTGCCCCTGTTCTCGAGGTCATCAACCTGGTCAAGCAAATTACGGACCTGCGTCTCCAGGGCCTGGATCCTATCCTTGGAGGAACTGGTATCAACTTCTACCACTGTGACTCTGTGTTGAATCTCATGTGTCCTTTTCTTCAGGTCTCCCAGCTGCTCTTCATGCTTCTGCAGCATGATAGAGATTGGGGCCAGCTTCTCCTCTATCTGCTTCCCCAGCTTCTCGCGAGGTTTCACGAGCTCCTTCACAAGGGCTTGGCAAGAAATCAAGGATCCTACAGGCTGGGCCATGGGCCTGGCCTTGGACGCTCCTCCTCCTTTCTTCGGCATCCCTGGACAGCAAAGACCAAGGGAAGTTGTTGTTTTTAACTGTTTCCTGGGACTCCACGACCTTTCTCGAGTCCCAGGTCATAGCGGTGGTCCAGGTAGGGTGGGCTAGGACTTCGTCCCACTTGCGATGCAGTGCAGAGCTCTGCAACACGATTTTGCTAGATCGCCGCCATCTTGGATCCCTCCGTTGTGTAATTTTTGACGTTTTTAAAAAATACTCTGACCAGAATGGAATGCAGTTCTTAAATGTTGTCAAACCAAATCTGTCAGAGAATGGAACACTTTGCCAGTTGCTTGTACATTTTCTATTTCTCAGAGTAATGCAGAGATGCCACTCTTTTCTAACAGCTTCAAATACAGTGGTCAACCATTCTGAATTTTCTGGGAGCATCCTGTAGGGTTTCTGTTCATTTCGTTTTTGTCAGTGTGGAACTCTAATGCTCATGTTTGGCACGGTCTCCAGAATTCTGTGGACAGTGTTTTGGGAAGCCCATCTTTCCCTGCGGATTCTGAGAGTGGCCATACAGCTTTGAGAGAATATTGTTGGCCCCTGATTGAGGTGGTCACCTGATGTCTCAGGTTGCTTGCCGTTGGGATGTTCTTTGCGGGATATTTTCCCAACACTGCTTCTGTGACTCTTGTACTCCAATTCTGAAGGTTGGAGTTGTGTAAATGTACAGTATGTAGTTCCATTGAGTTATCCTCTGTGATCTGGTTGCAATGTCTGGTTGTATCACTGCACTCCCATGGTCTGGACAGTATTACTTCACCCAACATCACAATCCTTCTATCTGGAGAGCACATACACTCTGTATTCCCTACCCTCTTCTATGGTACTTCACATCAAAATGTACCTTATTTTCTTCTTTGAGAGTTGGTCATTGTGATTATAAAATATCTGCACTCATGCTTACAGCTCACCTTCTAGCAACATTGCTCAGCCTGAGTCATCACCCAGGCTCAACCAATCAAGCACTGATTGTTATGTATTGTTATTGTGATCAGTTATCAGACTCACATAATCAATTACTGAGCTATTAAACTATTCACCATAACAAACATTTCATGAAAGATGCTTTGTAAATGTTGATGTTGAATGGCGAGATTGTTGTATTGTAAGACATTTTTATGGGACAGATTGGACAAACTGATTTAGTAGGTCACTTTGTGACTGAAAATTTTATTTCCCTTTCATTAATCTTGGTTACTGAGAAACCACAGTAATCCCAATGGCTACTTTCTCAATGCTATTGGTTACTTCATGCAGCCATCCATACCTTGGAGATGTGAGACAATGCAATATATACTTTTGATCCTCCCTTGTTAACTTTCTTCAGTGAAATCGGCTCAACAGACATTAATGTTTCGGTTATGATGCAGAGATCTCCTGAGTAAGTATTTTTAATCAGCTCCCAGGAAGGTCCAATTTTTCTGAAAGTAGAAGAGAATTATAAATGAGTGGGATTTCAGAACATCCTATCTACAAAAAATATCAGTAACCCTGGCACCCAAACTAAGGTGTTAGCTATTGAACCACAGACACGTCTAGCATCAGCCAATGAGGACTGGAGTGAATTTTAATTTGTGATTGCCACACCCATCCTCGGGAGGGAGGATGGTGCAGGCAGGTTCACTTTGAGGCATTCAAGAGGGCATCGAGTGGTTATGCGGTTAGAAATGATGTGCAGGGATATTGGGAAAAGGCCTTTGTGAAAGAACTGTGGGCTTATCATAGTACAAATAGCCTTCTCCTATGCCATAACAATTCCACGAGCGACGCAGAGGCTCAGTGGTTAGCACTGCAGCCTCACAGCAGCAGGGACCTAGGTTCGATTTTAGCCTCGGGCAACTGACCGTGTGGAATTTGCACATTCTCCCTGTGTCTGTGTGGGTTTCCTCCGTGTGCTCCGGTTTCCTCCCACAGTCCAAAGATGTGCAGGTCAAGTAGATTGGCCATGCTAAATTGCCCATAGTATTAGGTGCCTTAGTCAGAGGGAAATGGGTCTGGGTGGATTACTCTTCAGAGGGTTAGTGTGAACTTGTTGGGCCTGTTTCCACACAGTACGGAATCTAATCTAATCTAAAACGCAGGTGAGAAACCCACTCTTACTGGTGTAGGACCCAGACAGCAATTCCTAAGGAGAAAGCCAAATCCGTACCACTATGTTTTCAAATTATTCTTTCAAGCAATGTGGGCATCACCGGCTGGGCAATCTCTAATTGCCTTAAAGAGGTACCTATCTAATTAAGAATGCCAGGCCAATAGGAAGTCCTCCTACCCTGAAACATTGGCAGCCCACCATCATAGGTGCAAACTGCTGAGGTAGTTTGGGGCGGAGGTGTGGTTTTGGGAGGGTCAATAGTCACCTTCAAAAGATCATTTCTTGGAGGAGGAATAATTGCAAGGATTTGTGGAAAGAGAGAGAGAGAGAGAGAGAGAGTGTGTAAGCAAATGGGCCTTGAAGGAGCCGGTATAGATTCGATGGCCCTTTTCTGTTCTGCACTGCTCTCTCTGCTACAATGAAACTTATTTTGCTCTCTGCAGACTTTTCAGAAACTTCAAAACTACAGCCTGACATTCACCTTAGAGGGTGTGGTCCCTCCACAGGGTGGCATATAGACACAGCTCCAGCCATCTTGCAATTACAGCCAAAGGGGTTAATGGGAGGGTTGTGGGCGGAGGGTTAAAATTATGGATAGGGACTGGCTCTTCAGTCTGATATCGGGAAGCCATGTCCATTCATCAGCTGGAACTCCACTGAAATGAGAAATCTCGACAGCTGACTCTTCCATTGGCTTTGATGGGCTAACTAAAGGCTGCTTGTGGGAGCATTAACCAATCAATTCCCTCACCCTGACCCGCCTCTTCAAACATGGCGCCAAAGTGGGACCACGACATTAAACCAATGGGCTGGCCGACGGCAGCAAAAACCAGTGCTGCCCTGATCCTTCCTCTGCATCCATTTAAGATTCATCCCCTCAGGTCTGTTCCACTAATTTACCTTTTGGAGCCATGGCAAAGATTGCCAAAGGGTTTTGCTTTAGTAAATAAAGAGAAACTGTTTCAAATTGCTGAAAGATGGTCAATCAGAGCTTTTATACCAGATACAAGTGATTGTCACAGATTTGGAAACACTGCCTGATAGGCTCAATAGTCACCTTCACCAAATCAATTCTTGAAGGAGAAACAATTGCAAGGATTTGTGGGAAGAGAGAAGGGTAGCGCAACTGAACGGGCCTTAAAGGAGCCAGGATAGATTTGATGGTTGAAATGACCCTTTTAGTGTCCTGCATTGTTCTCTCAGCTACGATGATTAGGAATGTAATTTATTATCAGAAGATGTGATGAACCTCAAAATTATTCTTTTAATGACTTTCATCAAAGCTCAATTCAAAACACACAAATCTTGTTTGAATGCAAGTTTATTAACTGTTGACATATTCTCTGCTGACAAATGACTAACTCAGTCATGGAGGACTGAATTAGTTTTGCTCTACCCATTACAGAGTTAAAAATCACACAATATCAGGTTATAGTCCAACAGATTTATTTAGAAGCACGAGCTTTCGGAGTGGCGCTTCTTCATTAGGTGACTGTGGAGCAGGATCGTAAGCCATAGAATTTACAGCAAAAGATCACAGTGTCATCTGTAACCTGGTGCTGTGAGACTTTTAACTTTGTCCACCCCAGTCCAACATTGGCAACTCCACATCATGGCTACCCATTACAGGTTGAGGCACACCTGTTGGACGACCTGGTATTGTCCTGTCCCTCAGTCCCATTTCTCTTAGAGTAACAACTGATCCTTTCTCAAGTGACATTACTAAAATGGCTCTATGTGTATATTCTCAGTAGTGTACTTTACCGATCTTTCAGGCTTTTGATTAGCTCTGAGACACTGATGTAAAGTTGTTTGACTCCTTGTAGTTGAATGGTGTCACATGTGGCTTTTGAACCTTCAAATTTTCCTGTGACTAAGTCGAGACTGATGTTTGCCTTTCCTTTGATGAATCCATCCACCGTCTCCATGAAACTGAAGGACATCTCCTTCTGCTGGACTGTATGAAATGAGGTGAAATGCTTATTAATGTGTAACATTTTCTCCACTGGTATATAGTTTTGCATCTGGTTCATTCAGTTACAGCAGCAATTGCTCGGCACAATCGCTTTCCTAATGGTACTGGAGTTGATGGTAGTGACTCGCTGTTAGAGATAACAGCACAGTGCAAAGGAGCACACAGTGACAGCAAAGATAGAGGGAATGGCAAAAACAATAAACACGTAGTTTTGCCAAGCCTTTTGAAAATTCCAAACTAACATGGGGTTATTTCGTATTCTGATTGATTATTCCTAAATTTAAGAAAACACTTTTCAGATTCTGTAAGTTTAGAGCTCTGAGTTCAATAAAAAGTTGCATGGTACCAAGACTACATTAAGCCAGTGTTTTATGACAACAATGACTCTAGTGCAGCCATGACTGTGGCACCTGGAACACTAACACATAATCATTTGTTCATAGTTAACTAGTTCCAAGCTCCTAACAGACTACATGACAAGAATAGGCAAAATGGGGTAGCAGCAGACTTGTGGCTGTGTGATTTTGTTTGCTAATGACAACAATTTATTGTCATCATTATTGAGCATATATCGAGTCAAGCTTGCCTGGAGGAGTGTAGCCCAAACATACTCAAGAAGCTTGACACCATCCAGGAAAAAACTTGACTGGCACTACCTCCACAAACATCCACTCCCTCCAACATCAATGCTCTGCAGCAGCAATGTGTACTATCTACAAGATGCACTGACGTAATTATGAGATCCTTAGACAATCACTTCTAACCAGAAGGACAAGGATAGCAGATACATGGGAACACCACCACTTACAAGTTCCACTCCAAGGCGCTCACCATTCAGACTTGGAAATAGATCACCCTTGGTTCAATGTCACTGGATCAAACTCCTGGAATTCCCTACCCAAGGGCACTATGGGTGTACTGACAGTGCATAGACTGCAGTTCAAGGAGGGAGCTCACCACTACTTTCTCAAGGGGCAACTAAGGGCGGGTTACAAACACTGGCCAGAATGCAATGTTCACACCCCATGAGTAAATAAAAGAAAAACCTGTTAAGGCATAGAAATAAGGGGGAACATTTTTCAGCTATGTAAAAAGTTCATCCCAATCATAGACCTGATTTTAACCCAAATGAAAAGCCATTCACTGATGCAGAATTATAATTTGATTCCCCAAGTAGTTTATAATTCATTGTAGTAATGTTTATCTCTCAGGCCCCTTCCACCCTCCACCCTACATTCCTGATGACAGGCTTATTCCCGAAACATTGGATGTTGCCTGACCTGCTGTGCTTTTCCAGCACCACAGTTTTTGACTCTGATGTGCAGTCCTCACTTTTTCCTCATAGTAATGACCTGCCAAGAGGTTGGCCAGTCTAAAATGTACAGGCATCAGTGCTTCCTTGTGGCCTATTTGGGGCTCAATGCTTCAACTGAAATGAGACCCCAAGCCTAATTTGGCTTTGGGACCAGAATGGTACTCAACAGTTACCAATTATTTTGTGTGCCTGCTGTATTCTCCCTCAAGGATTTTCAACCAGATTCAGATTTTCTGAAATCATTATGGCTGAACATAAACCCTCTGACAAAAAGAGAGAATTGCTGGTCACTTCCCAGCTCAGGAGCAAAACTGTGACCTGAGGCCTAGAGTGAATCTCCTTTAGAGCCCAACTCTTTCCACCACACGCCAACCCTTTTTCACTCCCCTCCCATGGCTCTGATTCATTCTTTTCTGTAGCAACACATCTCTAAGAAATTGTTCAGTGAGATTGAAGAATTAGATCACAAATGCACTTTAGGATAGAGTGTTTAAAATTTTCTTCCATAATTCTGACAAAGGTTTCTGCAGCTACTGACAATAATAAAGCACACAATGAATGCTCCCCAAATCGAACTGCCACATATTGGGCTTCTGAAGGACATATATGAAACCCCAGGCCAGTCTGTGTTGAGTTACGTGGTCTCAGTGAGGCATCATTTAGGGAATTTCTATTAATCCAAATGCCAAGAAAGAAAATTCAATTCAACTCAAAATTGCCCTCCGGATCTTAATCAAAAACAGCTATTGGATGTCAGATGCACATTTTCAGCCATGATGCCTAACAGAGGAAGGACTGGTATTCATGAAACCATTTCACAATTTCAGAACATCCCAGAATGGTCTGCGTCGATTGACGTGGAGTCATTGTCGTTTCGTAAAGAATTGTGTGCAGTAAGTAATGTGGAAATGATCAGATAATCTGTTTTCCATTGATATTGATTGTGGGATATTGTCTGGGATACCTAGGTGATCTCCATTGCTTTTCATTGATGTAGTGCAATGGATCTTTCACTCCCAGCTGAGCGAGTGACCAGACAGGCCTCAGTTAAAATGTGAGGGCTACTGACTCTACAGCATTTCCTCAGTGTTGCACTGAAGAATCACCATAGATTATACACCCAGATAGAGCTTTAACCCATAAATGTCCAACTCACAATCTGGTACACGTGTGAAGGCTGCCCATTTGGGTGAACTACCAGAGAGACTGGCTAAACAGCAAACCAACAAAAGTGTCAATGTTTCCAGGAAAGGAGATAAAAATTCTTGGGGATGTAAAAGGACTGAGCAGAACACACAAACAATTCCAACTCTTTGCTATCATAAAGAGCCTGACAATATTGTTCAATGAACACACACACACACACACATAGGCAGGACATAACTCACCTGATATCAAGTTGTCTTCATCATTCCCCAGTACATGTTTCAGTGTGAAATCAGTGGGGCAATACTTTGGTTTTCTCCAGAATGGACCGTTTGTTTTCCTGTAAACCAGGCACAGAGGTTTAAACCTGTCTGAGTCATAAGCACTGGTGGCTGGGATCAGTTCACCTCCAGAATCGATTTGCTGAACGAGATGCCTTACTGCTTTTCTAAACATCCTAAAATGAGAGAAAATGCATATTGAGTGAGATCACATCAATCGGTATGGAGTAACAGAGTCTCTAATCCAGTGGCTACATTGAGGTAACTTCTCTCTCCATGCTGGTCATTTCCAGTGGGAGACTGGGAATTCAGTGGCATGGAAGATTAGTGAAGCAGGAATCCATATGTTCAACAATTTGCATTCAGATCACACCTTTAATGCAGGCACTTCATAGCAGCATCATCAGACAAAAGTTGACATCACGCCAAAGACAGATGACCAAAAGATTTTGTCAAAGGAGGAAGGAGGTACAAAGAGATTTAGAGAGAACATTTTACGGATCAGTGAATGATTCAAGAAATAGTGGATGGGCAAAGGACCCAGTTCTGATTGTTGCAGGGCTCAGAGAGGTGCGGGGCTGAAGGAGGTTACAGGGATACAGAGGGACAGCATTCATGGAGGGAGCTGAACAAGGCAGTGAGCATTTCAGCATCGAGCTGTTTATAAATTGGTTGCTAGTGTTAATGAGTGCTACTGTTCCAATCACTGCATAACATTGCACACTAAAATCAGACGAGATAGAAAAGCAGCAGGCACAAAGGGAGAGGGATAAAGAGAGAGAGAGAGATGCTGACATACAATAGGAGCTAGCTTCTGATCATATCCGAACATCTGTCAGGTTCTGTATGTAGAAGTTATGCTGCAGCTGTACAAAACCCTGTTTAGTCTCCAGTTGGAGTCCAATGAGCAGATCTAGGCACCATACCTCAGGAACAATGTTTTGGCCTGGGAGGGAGTACAATGTAGGCTTATAAGAATAGGACCTGGACTACAGTGGTCATGAGGAGAAATCATATAAATCAAGCCTGCTTTCTCTAGAATTTAGATGGTAAAGGGGTGATCTGATTGAAGTCTTTGAGATACTAACAGGAAATGACAGGGTAAATAACATAAACTATGTCCACTGGTTGGGGAAGCTCGAACTCGGAGGCATAGTCTGAGAGTTAGCGCCAGACTGTTCAGGAGAGACATTAGGAAGCACTTCCACATGGAAAGGACAGTAGAAGTTTGGAACTCTCTTCCACAAAGGGTAGTGGATTCTGCATTATTTGTTAATTTTAAATTTGAAATAGATAATTTTTTTGTTAAGCAAAGGTATTAAGGGATATGGGCCAAAGGCAAGTATATAGGGATAGGCCACAGGTCAGCCATGATCTCGTTGGATGGTGGAACAGACCAGAGGGGCTGAATGGCCTACTCCTGCTCCTATGTTTCTCATGTCATTTTCGTGAAGCACTTTTGCATATTTTACTAAAGGCACTAAATAAATGAAAGTTGTTGCTACTAGAAAGTGTACTGTAATGACAAAAGAGCTGGGGAGAGTTTCATAGAAAGAACAAAAGGGAGAGAGTGTGAAAGCTGGGCAGACAGGAGTGACTAAACGACAAAAGTGATGAAGTGATACATGGCAAATTGAGTCTGCAATGGAACAAGGGAATGTACAGAAAGAGAGAGAGAGAGAGAGAGAGAGAGAGACAGAGAGAGATAGAGACAGAAAAAGAGAGAGAGAGAGAAAGACTGAAAGACAGGGAGACAGACAGACAGGAGAGATCTAACCAAGCAAGTGAAGAAGAGAACATATGTAAAAACAATCAAAGTCCCCAGCCTTCAGTACAGCTACTTGTAGATGGGCAGAAATTTATTTCATAGACAGGATAGACCAAGTGAATCCTTAGAAGAGTATAAAGGCTGCATGAGTATACTTAAGAGGGAAATCAGGAGGGCAAAAAGGGGACATGAGATAGCTTTGGCAAAAAGAGTTAAGGAGAATGCAAAGAATTTTTACAAATACATTAAGAACAAAAGGGCAACTAGGGAGAGAATAGAACCTCTCAAAGATCAGCAAAGCGGCCTTTGTGTGGAGCCACATGAGATGGGGGAGATACTAAAATAGTATTTTGCATCAGTGTTTACTGTGGAAAAAGACATGGAAGATGTAGACTATAGGGAAATAGATAGAGTCTTAGAGATGTACAGCATGGAAACAGACACTTTGGTCCAACCCGTCCATGCCAACCAGATATCCCAACCCAATTTAGTTCTACCTGCTAGCATCCAGCCCATATCCCTCCAAACCCTTCCTATTCATATTCCTATCCAAATGCCTCTTAAATGTTGAAATTGTACCAGTCTCCACCACTTCCTCTGGCAGCTCATTCCATACATGTACCACCCTCTGTGTGAAAACGTTGCCCCATAGGTCTCTTTTATATCTTTCCCCTCTCACCCTAAACCTATGCCCTCTAGTTCTGGACTCCCCGACCCCAGAGAAAAGACTGCCTATTTACCTTATCCATGCCCCTCATAATTTTGTAAACCTCTATAAGGTCACCCCTCAGACTCCGACACTCCAGGGAAAACAGCCCCAACCTGTTCAACCTCTCCCTGTAGCTCAAATCCTCCAACCCAGCAACATCCTTGGAAATCTTTGCTGAACCCTTTCAAGTTTCACAACATCTTTCCGATAGGAAGGAGACCAGAATTGCACGTAACATTCCATCTGTGGCCTAACCAATGTCCTGTACAGCCTCAACATAACCTCCCAATTCCTGTACTCAATACTCTGACCAATAAAAGAAAGCATACCAAACACCTTCTTCACTATCCTAGCTACCTGCGCCTCCACTTTCAAGGAGCTATGAACCTGTACTCCAAGGTCTCTTTGTTCAGCAACACTCCCTAGGACCTTACCATTAAGTGTATAAGTCCTGCTAAGATTTGCTTTCCCAAAATGCAGCACCTCGCATTTATCTAAATTAAACTCCATCTGCCACTTCTCAGCTCATTGACCCATCTGGTCAAGATCCTGTTGTGATCTGAGGTAACCCTCTTCGCTGTCCACTACACCTCCAATTTTGGTGTCATCTACAAACTTACTAACTTATGCTTGTACCCAAATCATTTATGTAAATGACAAGAAGTAGAGGACCCAGCACCGATCCTTGTGGCACTCCACAAGCCGCCAGTCTGAAAAACAACCCTGTCTTCTACCTTTGAGCCAGTTCTGTATCCAAATGGCATAGTTCTCCCTGTATTCCATGAAATCTAACCTTGCTAATCAGTCTCCCATGGGGAACTTTGTCGAACGCAATACTGAAGTCCATAAAGATCACATCTATTGCTCTGCCCTCATCAATCCTCTTTGTTACTTCCTCAAAAAACTCAATCAAGTTTGTGAGACATGCTTTCCTAAGCTCAAAACTATGTTGACTATCCCTAATCAATCCTTGCCTTTCCAAATACACGTACATCCCTGTCCCTCAGGATTCCCTCCAACAACTTGCCCATCACCAACATCAGGCTCACTGGTCTATAGTTCCCTGGCTTGTTAAACAGTGGCACCACGGTTGCCAACCTCCAGTCTTCCGGCACCTTACCTGTGACTATCGATGATACAAATATCTCAGCAAGAGGCCCAGCAATCACTTCTCTAGCTTCCCACAGAGTTCTGGGGTACACCTGATCAGGTCCTGGGGATTTATCGACTTTTATGCGTTTCAAGACATCCAGCATTTCCTCCTCTGTAATATGGACATTTCGCAAGATGTCACCATCTGGTTCCCTACAGCCTATATCTTCCATATCATTTTCCACAGTAAATACTGATGCAAAATACTCATTTAGTATCTCCCCCATTTTCTGCGGCTCCACACAATCTTTGAGGGGCCCTATTCTCTCCCAAGTTACCCATTTGTCCTTAATGTATTTGTAAAAACTCTTTGGATTCTCCTTATTTCTAGTTGCCAAAGCTATATCACGTCCCCTTTTTGCCCTCCTGATTTCCCTCTTAAGTATACTCCTACTTCCTTTATACTCTTCTTAGGATTCACTTGATCTATCCTGTCTATACCTTACATATACTTCCTTGTTTTTCTTAACCAAATCCTTAATTTCTTTAGTCATCCAGCATTCCCTATACCTACCAGCCTTCCCTTTCACCCTAACAGGAATATATTTTCTCTGGATTCTAGTTATCTCATTTCTGAAGGCTTCCCATTTTCCAGCCGTCCCTTTACCTGCGAACATCTGCCCCCAATCAGCTTTCGAGAGTTTTTTGCCTAATACCGTCAAAATTGGCCTTTCTCCAATTTAGTACTTCAACTTTTCGATCTGGTCTATCCTTTTCCATCATTATTTAAAATCTAATAGAATTATGGTCACTGGCCCCAAAGTGCTCCCCCACTGACACCTCAGTCACCTGCCCTGCCTTATTTCCCAAGAGTAAGTCACGTTTTGCACCTTCTCTAGTAGGTACATCCTGAATCAGAAAATTGTCTTGTACACACTTAATAAATTCCTCTCCATCTAAACCTTTAACACTATGGCAGTCCCAGTCAATGTTTGGAAAGTTAAAATCCCCGAACATAACCACCCTATTATTCTTATAGATAGCTGAGATCTCCTTACAAGTTTGTTTCTCAATTTCCCTCTGACTATTAGGGGGTCTATAACTCCCCACCTACGTTCGGGACACCACCCATGCCCTCCACCTGCTCCATGATTTTCGCTTCCCCGGTCCCAACGCCTTATTTTCACCATGGACATCCAGTCCCTGTACACCTCCATCCCCCATCACGAAGGACTCAAAGCCCTCCGCTTCTTTCTTTCCCGCCGTACCGACCAGTACCCTTCCACTGACACCCTCCTTCGACTGACTGAACTGGTCCTCACCCTGAACAACTTCTCTTTCCAATCCTCCCACTTCCTCCAAACAAAAGGAGTAGCCATGGGCACCCGCATGGGCCCCAGCTATGCCTGCCTCTTCGTAGGATATGTGGAACAATCCATCTTCCGCAACTACACTGGCACCACCCCCCACCTTTTCCTCCGCTACATCGATGACTGTATCGGCGCCGCCTCGTGCTCCCACGAGGAGGTTGAACAGTTCATCCACTTCACCAACACCTTCCACCCCGACCACAAATTCACCTGGACAG
>NC_057742.1:10023990-10050433 GCF_004010195.1 Chiloscyllium plagiosum
TGGGTAAGTTGTTGGAGGGAATTCTGAGGAACAGGGTGTACATGTATTTGGAAAGGCAAGGACTGATTAGGGATAGTCAACATGGCTTTGTGCGTGGGAAATCATGTCTCACAAACTTGATTGAGTTTTTTGAAGAAGTAACAAAGAGGATTGATGAGGGCAGAGTGGTGGACGTGATCTATATGGACTTCAGTAAGGCATTCGACAAGGTTCCCCAAGGGAGACTGGTTAGCAAGGATAAATCTCATAGAATACAGGGAGAACTAGCCATTTGGATACAGAATTAGCTCTAGGTAGAAGATAGAGGGTAGTGGTGGAGGGTTGTTTTTCAGACTGGAGGCATGTGACCAGTGGAGTGCCACAAGGATCGGTGCTGGGTCCACTACTTTTAATCATTTATATTAATTATTTGAATGTGAGCATAAGAGGTACAGTTAGTAAGTTTGTAGATGACACCAAAATTGGAGGTGTAGTGGACAGCGGAGGTGGTTACCTCAGACTACAACGGGATCTTGATCAGATGAGCCAATGGGCTGAGAAGTGGCTGATGGAGTTTAATTTAGATAGATGTGAAGTGCTGCATTTTGGGAAAGCAAATCTTAGCAGGACTTATACACTTAGTGGTAAGGTCCTAGGGATCCTAGGGAGTGTTGCTGAACAAAGAGACCTTGGAGTACAGGTTCATAGCTCCTTGAAAGTGGATCGCAGGTATATAGGGTAGTGAAGAAGGTGTTTGGTATGCTTTCCTTTATTGGTCAGAGTATTGAGTACAGGAGTTGGGAGGTCATGTTGAGGCTGTACAGGACATTGGTTAGGCCACTTTTGGAATATTGTGTGCAGTTCTGGTCTCCTTCCTATCAGAAAGATGTTGAAAAACTTGAAAGGGTTCAGCAAAGATTTACAAGGACGTTGCCAGGGTTGGAGGTTGAATAGGCTGGGGCTGTTTTCCCTGGAGCGTTGAAGGCTGAGGGATGACCTCATAGAGTTTTATAAAATCATGAGGGGCATGGATAAGGTAAATAGACAAAGTGTTTTCCCTGAGGTGGGGAGTCCAGAACTAGAGGGCATAGGTTTAGGGTTAGAGGGGAAAGATATAAAAGAGACCCATGAGGCAACTTTTTCACACAGAGGGTGGTGCGTGTATGGAATGAGCTGCCAGAGGAAGTGGTGGTGGCTAGTACAATTGTAACATTTGAAAGGCATCTGGATGGGTATATGAATAGGAAGGGTTTGGAGGGATATGGGCTGGGTGCTGGCAGGTAGGACTAGATTGGGTTGGGATATCTGGTCGGCATGGAGGAGTTGGACTGAAGGGTCTGTTTCCTTGCTGTACATCTCTATGACTCTATGACTCTATGACTCTAAAACATACAGTTAAAGTGTTAAAAAAAAACAAGCATCTGGTATATTATGCTACTCCAGTTTCTCAATGCAGTTATGACTCACTAACACAAAGCACCCTCAGGCTAGCATTGTGTTAATGTAATGTTATTATTATTCACCAAAGTTAAATGATGGCCCTTGCTGTTATGTTCTCAAATAACACAGTTTCTGAAACAGTCATCACAGTGTCTAGCTTACTCACTAACATAGAAAGCTGCATCAATGGTTCTGTTCCTGATATTCTGAGTAAAGGGATTATTAATACAACATACGGAGTTATTTCACATTCATGCACTTGTTACCCACATTCTGTATACAGAGTGTGTTCAATCACTCAAACTGGGATTTTAATGTTCAATGGACATGGGTCAAAGTGGGTGTCATAGCATAGCACCATCCATGTTGTAAGTCAACAGGAATGAAATTAAGGGTAGCTGCTGCCCTTGGGTTACTGGGCAATGTGTAGCATTGAGGTAAATGGCCAGAGACATGGAGCCAGAGAGATCTACAGAGTCTGCTCCATGGAAAAAATGTCTTTCAACTCACCACGTTCACACAGCCCAAAAACAGCCACCCAAATATTCTCATCCAGCACTTGGCCCAAAGCCTTGTATCACAAATGAACATTTAAATACTTCTTCAGTGCTATGACAGCTTCTACCTCTACCACCCTTACAGACTATAGTGAGTTCCAGATTCCCACCAGCCTCTTTTCCTCACATCCTGATAAGCTTCCTGCTCCTTGCCATAAATTTCTGCCCCCGGTCATTGATCCCTCCATCAAGGGGAAACATTTCTCCCTGTCTATCTGTGCCTCTCATAATTTTATACATCTCAGCCTATGTCCCCTTTCAATCTCCTCTGCTTTATGGAAAACAACCCACTCTATCGAATCTCTCTTCAGAACTGAAACTCTCCGACCCAGGTAACATCCTGTTAAATTACCTCTGCAACCTCTCCAGTGCAATCACATCCCTTCTGTTATGTGGATTCCAGAACTGCACACAATCCTCTAGCTGTGGCCTTACCAATGTTTTATACAGTTCCAGTAGAACCTCTCTACTCTATGTTTTGATTAATACAGATAAGTATACCATATACCTTCTTAACCACTTTATCCACCTGTTCTGATATTTGAAGAGACTGGTGGACATGTACACCAATTTTATTAGTTACTGATCAGCCTATCTGACCAGCCATCTACATCCTTCTGTAATCGAAGGCTATCCCAGTCATATTTACCACCTAACCAATTTTTGTATCATCAATGAATTTGCTTTTTTTATTCATTCATAAGATGTTGACATTGCTGGCTAGGCCAGCATTTATTGCCTATCTCTAATTGTCCAGAAGGCAGGTTAGAGTCAACCACATGCTATGACTCTGGAGATATTTGTAAGCCAAACCAGGTAAGGTCTACAAATTTCCTTCCTTAAGGAACATAAGTTAACCAATGGGTTTTTTTCTGACAGCAGACAACGGTTTCAAGGTCACCATTAGATTTTAATTCCATATTTTTATTGAATTCAAGTTTCTCCATCTGCCATGGTGAGATTCAAACCCACAACTCCATGGTATTAACTGGGTCTCTGGATTAATAGTCCAGCAATAATACCCACTATGTAGGTAAAGTTAAAAATCACACCACACCATGTTATAGTCCAACAGATTTAGTCCAACAGAACTTTCAGAGTGCTGCTCCTTCATCAGTTTCCTGAAAGCTAGTGCTTCCAAATAAACCTGTTGGACTATAACTTGGTGTTGCTGATTTTTAACATTGTCCACCCCAGTCCAAAACTGGCATCTCCACATCAAGACTATCTGGGTAGGCTGATGAGGTAGGTAGTCCAGAGGAAGGGATTGTGGGTAAGTGAGTGGGTGGGGGAATCTTCTCTGTGGGGTCCAAGCAGCATTCCTGTTCCCCTCTGCCCTCAGAGAATCCAAAATGAAAAGTCAAACACAATCACAACAGTCCAGTCCCTCCCCATCACCTTGGGTCTAACAAGAAACATGATGTGGAATTAGCTGCTAAATGTTTGCAATAGGACCATGACAATTATATATTAATAAGGTTAATATTAGGCAAGGATCCCTGATGTCAGCTAGAATCCAGCAGGAAACTGGGCAGGATGCCTTGGAAGTCAAAAATGTGGTGCTGGAAAAGGACAGGCAGTCAGGCAGCAGCTGAGGAGCAGGAGAGTCAATTAGATTAGATTACTTACAGTGTGGAAACAGGCCCTTCGGCCCAACAAGCCCACACCGCCCCGCCAAAGCGCAACCCACCCATACCCCTACCTAACACTATGGACAATTTAGTATGGCCAATTCACCTAACCTGCACATCTTTGGACTGTGGGAGGAAACCGGAGCACCCGGAGGAAACCCACGCAGACACGGGGAGAATGTGCAAACTCCACACAGTTAGTCGCCTGAGGCGGGAATTGAACCCCGGTCTCTGGCACTGTGAGGCAGCAGTGATAACCACTGTGCCACCATGCCGCCCAATGTTCGGGAATAAACTCGCAGTCCTCTCTTTCTCCCAGGATTCCTTGAGAATGGAGGGAATGTGTGAGCAGCACTTTATTCTTCCTCGTTCACATTAAAATTGTCCCTTCAAAACTGAAAGTACAGCTCCATCTCTCTCTGTCTCTCTCTCTCTTTCCTTCTCTCCAGCTGCTTGGATTTATACCACAGACAAATGGCTGTGGATATTGGAGGCCAATTAGCTCAGCGTCAGGACATCGCTGCGGAACATCCTCAGGGCAGTGTCTCAGGCCCATCAATCTTCAGCTGCTTCATAATTAATCTCAGCCATAAGGTTAGAAGTGGGAACATCCACTGACGAGTGCACAGTGGTGCGCTCGAGTCACAACTCCTCAGACATTGAAGCAGTCTGCCCAACTGTGTAGCGAGACTTGGGCAATATCTGGGCTTGGGCCAATAAGTGACATTCCTGCCAAAGAAGTTCCAAGAAATAATAGTCTCCTGTGAGTGAGAACACAATGATTCCACTTGATACTTGCGTCACTGGATTCATCACCATTAGCCTTTTGGGGACCAACATTGAACAGAAACTGAACTGGACCAGCCACATAAACACAAAAGATGAGAAGCTGGGGATTTTCTAGCAAGTAACTTACCTCCTGACTTCCTAAATCCTGCCCACTATCTAAAAGATAGAAGGCAAGAGTCTAATGGAATAGCCTCTCCTTGGCTGGTTGAGTTCAAGGTAAAACACTCAAGAAACTCAGCACTATCCAAGACCATCGCTGCAGGATATAACATCAATAATGTTCCCTGCAGTAGCTTGCTACAGCTGCTTCGATAACACTTATCAACACATAACTGCATAACCCGGACTTGGAAATCTATTACTGCTGAGTCAAAACCATGGAACCCACCTCCTGCCAACAGTGTGGGTGTACCCACACCACATTGAATGCTGTGGTTAGAGATGATAGCTCACTACCATCTTCTCCTTCTCAAAGGTAATTAGGAATGGGTAACAAATACTGTCCTGGCCAACAACTTCCACATCACGTGAATGGTCATGAATAAAACAGGGTCTGTCTTCTTCCATTCACTCGTTCTCTCTTGCTTTTCTCATTCTTTCCGTCTTTTCCTCCTTTCACAATTTTCTCTAATCTCTCTTCCCAGCTCTTCTCAAACACTTGGTCCTCACAGGTCTATTTTGCCCCTCCTTTCTCTTCTTCCATTGTGTTCTAACTCTTTCTCCCCGTCCTCATCTTCTCACCCTTCTCTACTCTCTTCCCCCTTACCCTCCTACTCATCACTCCCCCAGCCGGCTCTCTCTCACACAAGCGCCTGCGAATGTAATGCTTTAGTTCAGAACAAGTATAGATTCGCAGTAATGGGGAGACTCACTCAGACACACGACAGTTCTCTATCTCTCCCCAAAAGCACGACAGTGATATCCGATAGACTTGTGTTGCTTACTTCGCTTCTGTCCTTCAGTCCGGCGCGACGCTGACATAATTTGTGTTGATCTTGACTTTTAAACTACCATCGCAGACAGTGTGGAATTTCCAATGACATTGCAGGGAACACCCTTCGTTCAAGAAACATTTCACAATCTTTAGTCAGAGTGGGGGTGGTGAGGAAGATAGTCATTGCGTAATTTCCATGATGATGATATCCTTGCCACGTCTCTTGATATACACAATTACATTCTGCATGCATGAGATTTTGGACAGGTTTTGTAAACTATACGTTTTGGGTAAACAGCATCTCCGTCGGCAAGAAGAAAGATAACTTCCTCATACAGAAGAGTCTTGGTTTCTGAACATTCAATAACAGTATTTTAGTGAGATTCCATTGATATGATACACTTCCCTTTGTGTAAGAACAGTTTAATAATACAAATGAAATGGCATTTAGGGGTAAGTGTAATTATTCCTTAAAAGAGAGAGTTTTGAACAATTATGTTTTCTCCCCATTGGTAGTTACGCCATCAGCCTCTACAATTCTGGAAGACTTGGGGGAGATGGTGGTCTAACTGTAAAATCACACTGTGGAGGTGTTGGTGTTGAACTGGGGTGGACAAAGTTAACAATCAGGCGACACCAGGTTATAGTCCAACAGGTTTATTTGGAGGTACTAGGTTTCACAGTGTTGCTCCTTCATCAGGTAACTAGTGGGGCAGGATCATAAGGCACATAATTTATAGTGAAAGATCATAGCATCATACAATTAAAACAATACATTGAACAAACCAAGATTGCTGTTAAATCTTTCACCCTTTTAGAATGAGTTGCAGGTTTCCGTTCATTAATATGCAAATCCCAGAACTTCTTATAAGTCACATTCTCAAAATAACAATGATTCGGAGATGCCGGTGTTGGACTGGGGTGTACAAAGTTAAAAATCACACAACACCAGGTTATAGTCCAACAGGTTTAATTGGAAGCACACTAGCTTTCGGAGCGATGCTCCTTCATCAGGTGATAATGGAGGGCTCGATCATAACACAGAATTTATAGCAAAAATTTGCAGTGTGATGTAACTGAAATTATACATTGAAGAATTGATTGAAGAATCAATTCTTCAATGTATAATTTCAGTTACATCACACTGCAAATTTTTGCTATAAATTCTGTGTTACGATCGAGCCCTCCACAATCACCTGATGAAGGAGCGTCGCTCCGAAAGCTAGTGTGCTTCCAATTAAACTTGTTGGACTATAACCTGGTGTTGTGTGATTTTTAACATCAAAATAACAAGGTTTTATAAAAAAAAGGTGACATCTCAGCTCAGACAATGCATTAAAGATGTGAGGTTAGAGTTTGTCTGTATCCCAATTTTGAGTCAGACTGGTTCTATTTCCAAAGCAGGAATTTATAAAATGTTGTGTGGACTGATTGCCTGCATTGACTGGCTACTGATTGTGTGCGTTTTGAACAAAAATAGAATGTATCTGCAAATGCAATTCTGCAAATGCAAATTCACCCCATAGACTTATATGTGTGTGTGTGCATGTGTGTGTGTGCATGTGAAGGAGAGAGAGAGAGAGTGAGCATGTTTGTGTCTGTGTGTGTGTATGTGAGTGCGCATGAGAGAACGTGTGTTTGCGTGTGTACGTGCTTGGTAGAGAGTGTGCGTGAGTGCGATTGTAAAATCACAAGTTTAGCAATTCCGAAGGACAAGTTAATCACCTCAGGACATGGATTTTAATACGATCATGTGGCTTGAGTAATTTACATTTGTTTAATACCTTTAGAATATAAGACTCGCGACAGTAATAGTGACTGCAACCGATTGTTGTGAAAATCCATCTGGCTCACTAATATCCTTTAGGGAAGAAAATCTACCATCCTTACCCGATTTGGCCTGCATGTTGCTCCAGATCCATAGCAACATGATTGACTCTTAGATGGCCTTTGAAATGGTCTCTGAAACCTGACTAATTCAAGAATGATTAGGTATGGGCAACAAATGCTGAGCTTTCCAGAAACATCCAGATCCCATGGAAGAATAAAGAAATGTAATTACATTATACTTCTTCCCCTCTTAATTAAAATCATTGACAAAGCTTTTGGTCATCTGCCCTACATGACCCCTTGTTGCTGTTTATGATGCTCCTGTGACGCAATGTGGGATGTTTCAATATGTTATGTGCACTACTTAAATATAAGTTGTTGTTGCTATAGTCTACCAAGTTGTATAGAACCCTACATGTGATATTTAAGTGGATACTTACATTTCTGCATCTGGAGGTTTTGAGTGGGTAAAGCATGTTAACTCTGTTTTTGATTGACAGTGTGACATTTTTCGAGGACCACAACATTGCATATGGTCTTAATTATTTGCACACATCTAGACATTCTACCTATCTTGGCTTGACAGGGTAAATATTGAGAGGATGCTTCCCCTTGTGGGGGTATCTAGCACTAGGGGGCACTGTTTAAAGATCAGAGTCTTCCATTGAAAACAGAGATGATGAGGAATTTATTCGCTCAAAGAGCAGTTTGTATTTGGAATTCTCTTCCACAGAGAGCAATACAGGTTGGGTCATTGCATATATTCAAGGCTGGATTAGACAGGGTTTTGGGCAGGGGGACAACAGGAAAAAGGAGTTAAGGTGACAATCGGATTAGCCCTCGCTGGCAGACCAGGCTCAATTGGTCAAACAGCCTACTCCTATTTCTTATGATATTTGATATTTTAACATGTTAGCCATTTTGACATTCATAATAATTTTATATTTTATAGATTTCCATAATAATTTGCAGACATATCAAGCAAAACCATTGACAGATAAGATCAAGTGGACGTGATAAAAATAGGTAGAAAAATGACAAGATGCACCACTAACTCAGCATTAACTATGAGCTGGGGAGGGTGATGGGCACACAGATGATGGGCTCAGTAACCAGCCTGTAACCTGACAGTCCCACTTCCTGTTACATTTCAGTGATAGGGCCGTGTCTTTTGGGTACATTTTGCAGGAGCCCCATCTGTATCCTGAACGAGGCACAGAGTGTCATTGGGTTTCCTGCTTCTGCGATTTTCATGCCATAATGCGTAAGAGTATATGTAGGCCAATAGGCCCTGTTCAGGATACAGATGGGGCTGTATCAGCCCATTTAGGCTACTCTACCATTCAAGGAGATTGAGTCTGATCTGAAAATCATCAGCTTCACTTTCCTGCCTTTTCCTAGTAACCACATATTTAATGACCCCGCCTCGGTGACCCTCTGTGGTAAAGGGTTCCAGAGATTGACGATCCACTGAGAGAAGAAATTCCTCCTCATCTCTGTCTTAAAAGTGCGTTGCCTTATTCTGTGATTATGCCGTCTGGTCCTGGACTTGCACACAAGGGAAAAAATAATTCTACATCTACCCTGTCAAGTCCCTAAGAATCTTGCATGTTTCAATAAGGTCACCTCTCATTCTTCTGTATTCCAATGAGTACAGGCCCAATTTACTCAACCTCTCCTTAAAAGACAATCCCTCAATATCTGGCATAAGCCTGGTGAACTTTCTCTGGACTGCTTCCACTGCCAGTATACCTTTCCTTAGATTAAGGGATCCAAATGGTTAACAGTATCCCAGCTGTGGTATGTTAGTGCCTTGTGCAGTTTTAGCAAAACCTCCCTCCTTTCATACACCATCCCTTTTGAAATAGAGGCAAACATTATTTTTGCCCTGGTGCCTGCTGAACTTGGATGCTTTTTGTGACTCATGGATAAGGGCTCCTAATTCCCTCTGTACTGTAGCTTTTTGCAGTCTTTTCCCATTTAAATAATATTCAACTCCTCTATTCTTAGTGCCAAAGTGTATAATCTCACATTTCCCCACATTATATTCCAAGTTTTTGCCCACTCTCTTGTCTCTATCCCTCTACAGACTCTTTGTGGCATCCTCACCATTTGCCTTACTGCTATTTTTGTGTCATATGCAATCTTGGCATTTACTTGCCTCATCTAAGTCATTAATGTATTGTAAATAATTGTGGCCCAGCACTGATCCTTGTGTCACACCACTAGGTACAAACTGAAATCCTAAAAATGCCTCACTTATCCCAACTCTGTCTTTTATTTGTTAGTCAATCCTGTATCAATGATAACAACTGACTTCCAATGCTATGGACATTTATTTTATTAAGTAAACTAAAGTGTGGGACCTTATCAAACACCTTCTGAAAATCCAAATATATTACAACCATTGCTTCCTCTTTACTTAGCCTGTTAGTTACCTCCTCAAAGAATTTTTACACCCTCCCTGATCTCCCAGCTTCTAAAGGGTGTGAGGGTTAGAATCAAAGCCATTGAGAATGTAATAGACTGACAATAAAAATCTGCCTTATCCCTCTTCTTTATTTTACAGAATAGCAAAATGGTGTGAAATATAATGCCATTGACCCTGAATAGAATACACAGATTCAACCACCGGATACTGCACAATATCTGTCAACAAACCACATACATTTCAAATCTCATCATGTGTAGTATGATTGCAACACAATCATTTTGCACCAAGTACCAAAATAAGGAGGACTTGTCAGTTGTTGAGATCTCAGAATTCGGAACAGATCACAACAACTTTCCCACTAGAGATCGCTTGCCGGTCACCATCATTTCAACTTCTGGCATTTCAAGACCTCATCAAATGAATAGTGAAAGAGAGCTCATTATAAGCATTTCCCATCAGACAGTGAAATCATTATTTCCACCAACAAATCAATGCCTGCCACAACAATTCTCAGCAAGTATTAAGATAATGAGCAACAAAGAGCAATGATATTCAAACGAGGCCTAGAGATATAAGATGCTGAACAAAAGCCTTCAAACAAGCTTCAAAGAGGAGATTTGTGCAGTATGGGTTGGCACAGTGCCAACCAGACTTGGAAATACATTTTAAAGTCATTAAGTACCAGCTAATTGGTTCATTTACTTTGCAATATTGATATAGAACATAGAACATTGCAGCGAAGTACAGGCCCTTTGGCCCTCGATGTTGCTCCAACCTGTGGAACCAATCTGAAGCCCCATCTAACCTACACATTTCTGTTTTCATCCATGTGTCCATCCAATGAGCATATAAATGCCCTTAAAGTTGGTGAGGTAAAAACAAGGACTGCAGATGCTGTAAACCAGAGTCTAGATTAGAGTGGTGCTGGAAAAGCACAGCAGGTCAGGCAGCATCCGTGGAGCAGGGAAATGGATGTTTCAGACAAAATTCCCTTAATCAGGAATAGAGATAGGGTGCCTGCAGAGTGGAGAGATAAATGAGAGGGGGGTGGGGGTGGGGAGAAAGTAGCATAGAATACAAAGGTGAATGGTGGAGTTCACCAGTTTCCTCATTTGGGGTGAGGTGGGGGAAGTACTCTTTGCTACCTTCTCCCAACCTCTTCTCTGACCTATGCTACTTTCTCCCCACCCCCACCCCCCTCATTTATTTCTCCACTCTGCAGGCACCCTGCCTCTTTTCCTGATGAAGGGCTTTTGCCCGAAATTTTGATTTTCCTGCTCCTCAGATGCTGCCTGACCTGCTGTGCTTTTCCAGCACCACTCTCATCCAGACTTAAAGTTGGTGAGTCTATTACTGTTGCAGGCAGTGCGTTCCATGTCCCTGCTGCTCTCTGAGTAAAGAAATTACCACTGACGTCGGTCCTATATCTCTCACCCCTCAATTTAAAGCTACGTCCCCTCATGCTCGCCATCACCATCTGAGGACAAAGGCTTCACTGTCCACCCTATCTAACCCTCTGATTATCTTTTATGTCTCAATTAAGGGACCTCTCAACCTTCTTCTCTCTAACAAAAACAGCTTCAAATCCCTCAGTTTTTCCTCATAGAACTTTCCCTTTATACCAGACAGCATCCTAATATATGATATTTATTTAATTATAAAGTAACACAGCAACGTGTTATAGTGATGCGTGTGAAACTTGCCAACACACTCATGCACAAGCCTAAAAGAAATGAGTATGACCTTACAGTATTACCCATCATAAATGTACATTATCCGCATACATACAGAGGAAACAGTTACGCAATGATGTTGTACTGGAAGGACACTGGTTTAAAACCCACTATTGCAAGTGGCACCATTTAAGTTCAATTAATTGTAAAATTATTGGAATTAAAATCTAGTCTTAGTGATGGCAACCATGAAACTATCACCAATTGTAAAATTCTTCTGGTTTTATTCTCCCTTAGAAATATCTCACCTCTGCATCCCCAAAGCCTATCCATCATCCACAAGGCACAGGTCAGGAGTGTGATGGAATACTTCCCACTTGCCTGGTTGGGTGCAGCTCCACAAACACTCAGGACAAAGTAAAACATGTGATTGGTACCACATCTACAAGCATCCAGTCCCTCCCCTGCTGTTCAGTAGCGTACTATCTGCAAGATGCACTGCAGACATTCACCAAAGATCCTTAGACAGCATCTTCCAAACCCATGACCACTTCCATCTAGAAGGACAAGGGCAGCAGATACATGGGAACACCACCACCTGCAAGTTGCCCTCCAAGTCACTCACCATCCTAACTTGGAAATATATCATGGTTCCTTCACTGTCACTGGGTCTAAATCCTGGAATCCCCTCCCTAAGGACATTGTGGGTCAACCCACAGTGCATGGACTGCAGCGGTTCAAGAGGCAGCTTACCACCATCTTCTCAAGGGCAACTAGGGATGAGCTATAAATACTGGCCAGTCAGCAATGCCCACAAAAGAATAAAAACAACTTTAATCCTTACCTGATGAGGCAACTCCAGGTCCACACTAATGTGGTTGACTTTTGGCTGTTCTCAAGGGATGGACAACAAATGTGGGTCTTACCATTAATGCTCACATCCCATGAAGGAATTATTAAAAATGCCAATCCACATTTTACAAATCCCTTGTCCTTCTTAAGCTTCACTGTCTTCCAAACCTCCAAAAATATCACCCTCATATTTCAACCCATTTCTGTACTTGCCCCAGAACTCCCTTTCCTCTGTCTGTGGCTTGTGTGAACCCTTCTTCTCTTTGACTCACCACTTATTATGTGCCTTTATCTGTTTAGATCTGAAAGCCTGGAAATTCCTTCTTTAACTTTCCTGCCTCTTCCACTTCGCAAAACCTTGCCCTTCGTCTAACTCTCGATGGCCTGTCACAATACTGCTTTCTTTGACTCAACATTCTTTTTTGTCTGAATTTGTCTCTGTGAAGCATCTTGCTTCATCTTCACATAAAGACACCGTAGAAAAGCAAGTTTCTTTCTTGAACATTGTCACTGATTAAAGTGCAACGATAATTACAAACAGAGAGAAGTTTTTAGCTTGAATCATGTATGAAAATAATGTGAAACATCTACTGGCTAAGCATTTATAACCTGCCAAATTATTTGTATATCGTTATATTCATCTCAGTTTCTTGCTGGACTAATCTCAGTTGTGATGAGGCAGATAACATAGTCAAAAACCTTCTGATTCATTTACACCTACCTAGTCTTAAAACACGTAAAGGTGGATAAATCCCTGGAACATGATGAGGTGTACTTTAGAAATCTATGGGGAGCTAGGGAAGTGATTGCTGTGCCTCTTGCTGAGATATTTCTGTCATTAATAGTTACTGGTGAGTTTTGGGAAGACTGAAGGTTGGCTAACGTGATGCCACTATTTAAGAAAGGTGGTAAGGAAAAGCCAGGGAACTATAGACCAGTGAGCCGGACGCTGGTGGTGGGCAAGTTGTTGGAGGGAATGCTGAGGAACAGGATTTACATGTACTTGGAAAGGCAAAGAAGGATTAGGGATAATCATGATGGCTTTGGACACAGGAAGTAGTGTCTCACTAACTTAATTGAGTTTGTTTGAAGAGAATGGATGAAGGTGGAGTGGTGGATGTGATCTATATGGACTTCAGTAAGGCCTTCGACAAGGTTCCGCGTGGTAGACTTGTTAGCAAGGTTATATCTCATGGAATACAGAGAGAGCTAATCATTTGGATGTAGAATTGGCTCAAAGAAAGAAGACAGAGGGTGGTGGTGAAGGGTACTTTTCAGACTGGAGGCCTGTGACCAACGTTGTGCCACAAGGATTGGTGCTGGGTCCACTGCTTTTTGTCATTTATACAAATGATTTAGATGTGAATGTAAGAGATATGGTTCGTAAGTTGCAGATGACATCAAAATTAGGGGTGCATTGGACAGCGAAGACGGTTACCTCAGAGTACAATGGGACCTTGATCAGATGGGCCAATGAGCCGAGGAATGTCAGATGGAGTTTAATTTAGATAAATGTGAGGTGCTGTTTTTTGGAAAAGCAAATCAGGGCACGATTTAAACACTTAATGGTACAGTCCTGGGGAGTGTTACTGAACAAAAAGACTTTCAAGTGGGTATCTCCTAGAGAGTAGAGTCCCAGGATAATGAAGAAGGTGTTTGGTATGCTTGTCTTTATTGGTCAGTGCATTGAGTATAGGGGTTGAGATGTCATGCTGCGCTGTACAGGACATTATTTAGGCCACTTTTTGAATATAGTGTGCGATTCTGGTCACCCTGCTATAGGAAGGATGTTGTAAAACTTGAAAGGGTTCAAAAATGATTTACAAGGAAGTTGCCAAGGTTAGAGGGTTTGAGCTACAGGGAGAGGTTGAATAGGCTGGGGCTATTTTCCCTGGAGCATCAGAGGCTGAGAGGTGACCTTATAGAGGTTTATAAAATCATGAGGGGCATGAATAAGGTAAAAAGACAAGGTCTTTTCCTTGGAGTGGGGAGGTCCAAAACGAGAAGTTTAAGGTGAGCAGGGAAAGATTTAAAAATGACCCAAAGGGCAACATTTTATCACAGAGGGTGGTACAAGTATGGAATGTGCTGCCAGAGGAAATTGTGGAGGCTGATACAATTACAACATTTAAAAGGCATCTGGTTGGGTACATAAATAGGAAGGGTTTAGAGGGAGATGATCTAAATGCTGGCAAATTGGTCTAGATTTATTTAGGATCTCTGGTTGGACCGAAGGGTGTATTTCCGTGCTGTACATTTCTATGACTCTATGACTCCTTGAGCTGACTGCAATCCAAATCTGCATTTTCACACAAAATTGTGTGCCATCTTGGTCAAAATCATGCACGGCCATGAGATAAAATTATCAGTTTAAATTCACTTTAATACCAAAAGCATAAAATTAGACAAACTGTGAGGGAACAAAAGTGCATAAAGTCTAATTACGGTATAGGTCCTGGTACATAAACATGCATCAGTGGAGTCAAATCTATAAATCCAAGTTTGACTGACACCCTGCCAGCCTCTACTACATAGATTTCTTCTCTGAAGCCAAATTGATGCACCTGTAAAGACAGTCAGGAGGCAGCACTCCCTTTAAACCAGTGAAATGAATCACATTTTTAATCAGACATCATCTGGGTCTCAGCCCAAGAGAGTTGCTGCATGTGTGTGACTGTTTTTTTTGTGTGTGCTATCAGTATTATAATGAGCAATGGGCAATGCTAATTAAAGAGTTTGTTGGCACAGGATTTCTTTTTGAAACTGGGAGCAGTGTTTCTAATGTGATCCAGCTTCTCAACTGGAACTGGCTGAATGGAAAAGTAAACCGCAGAAACCTGCACAGCTTCCGTTCCATTAGATCTGACAAATGGATCAAATTAATCACAAAGCCTCCTGCTTGGTACAGAATCGAGCACAATGTTGCAGCTGCTGCAGGTTTGGAAATAAAAGGCAAAGCTGCTGAAGAAACTCAGCAGGTATCACAGCATCAGTGGAGAGAGCAACAGAATTAGCATTTAATGTCGAAGACCTTCATCAGAATTATTTAACTCAGTATTCTTCCAGAATTTTCTGCTTCTATTTCAAAGTTCTGACTGGTCTCTGCAAGACCTCTTTTGATCTTTCCCCAGAGTAAGCGCCTTATTTCTTCTGAAGATGAACCTAAAACATGATTCACACTAAAACCAGCATCAAGCATAAGCACATACGAACTAGGAGCAGGAGTAGGCAGTTCAGACTCTCAATTCTTCTCTGCCATGCAATATGATCATGGCTGATTTCATCTCAGCCTCAACCCCACTTTCCTGCTCCTTCCTATAACCCTTTAACCCATTCCTAATTAAAAATCTGTCTATCTCTTCCTTACACAATGTCCCAGTATTCACCACACTTTGTGGCAGTGAATTCCACAGATTCATGATGCTATTCGATGAAAAATTGCTCCTGTTCCTTGTTTAAAATCTGCTACCCCTTAGCTTAAAACTATGACCTCTCATTTTAGTTTGTCTGACATGAAGAAACGTGCTTTGTCTGATTTTCCAATCCCCTTTAGCATTTTTTATAACACACAAATAGATCTCCTTTCATTCTTCTAAACTCTAGACACATCTAAACTGCTCAATCTCTCTTCATAAGACAAACTCCTCATCTCTGGAATTAATCGAGTGAACCTCCTCTGAACTGCCTCCAATGCAACTCCATCATCCTCAATTAAAGGGACCAAAATAGCACACAGTACTCCAGGTGAGGACTTATTAATGCCTTGTCCACTTGAAACAACACTCCCTACTTTTCCACTCCAATGCTTTAGTAATAGATGCCAAAATTTTGCTTGCCTTCTTTATTACCTGCCATACCTGCATTCACAATGACACCCAGATCCCTCTGCACTGAAGCACTCTGAGGTTTTGCTCCATTTAGGTAATAAGTTTCCTTTCTATTCCTTCGAACCAACATGGGTAACCTCACATTTATCCAAGTTAAACTTCATCTGCCAAAATTTGGACCATTCACCTAACCCAACCATATCCATCTGTCAATTTATTATTTCTTTGTTGCAATTTGCTTTCCCACCTATTTCAGTATCATCTGCAAACATGGCTATAGTACGTTCTATCCCTGCATCCAAGTTATGAATAAAGTTTATAACTACTGTAGTTGGGGCCTGAGGAACAAAGTCTGGGGCAACTAACCCCCATCCGTGCCAACTAGTTACATCTTGCTAATCAGGAAAAGACCAGTTATCCCGACTCTCACTGTAGCACCTTTAACTGAAGCACTTCAGAGGAGGATTATAAAACAAAATATGAATGACTGACTTAAGGACCCAGAAGATAAAGCCAGTAAACCTGGGGAATAGCACATATTGGTCTGACTTATCTCATGTAGTTCAAAACAGGGATCCAGTATGACTAATATATTCCTTTCCTATTTTATGTGTTTTCCTCTGCGATGTCTTAGGTTTGATGACCAAACTCTAGGTCACAGTTAGGTTTTAAGGAGTGTCCAGAAGCAGGAAAGAAAGGTCAAGAAGCAGAGAGGAGTACAGAGGCATTCCCTGTGCTTGTGTCCATGCCAGCTGAAGACAAATGAATGTAGAAATGGTGCAACTGAACATTTCGTTTGATATTCTCAAGTACCAGTTATAATTACGTGCTGTGATAATGTTACAAAACTATTTGCAGAAATTGTGTTAAGTTTATAATCAGCCATTGGTGATGATGCAGAATCCATTGTAATTTGCACTGTAGACTATGAAAGTACTGCTGCCATTCACAGCCCATTACAACACATATTGTACTCAATCGGTACTGTGTACATTTCATATATAGATACATAGAATATTACAGCGCTTCAGCCCTCGATGTTGCGCCGACCTGTGGAACCAATCTGAAGCCATCTAACCTACACTATGCCATTCTCGTCCATATGCCTTTCCAACAACCATTTAAATGCCTTTAAAGTTGGTGAGTCTACTACTGTTGTAGGCAGTGCGTTCCACGCCCCTACCACCTCCTACATCTGTCCGATATCTATCACCCCTCAATTTAAAGCTTGGCCCCTCATGCTAGCCATTGCCATCCGAGGAAAAAGGATCTCCCTGTCCACCCTAAAAATCCCTCTGATTATCTTATGTGTCTCAATTAAGTCACCTCTCAACCTTCTTCTCTCTAATGAAAACAGTCACATGTCCCTCAGCCTTTCCTCATAAGACCTTCCCTCCATACCAGGCAACATCCCAGTAAATCTCTTCTTTCCAAAGCTTCCATATCCTTCCTACAATGTGGTGACCAGAACTATATACAATACTCAAAATGTAGCCACACCAGAGTTTTGTATAGCCACAGCATGATCTCATGGTTCCAAACTCGATCCCTCTACCAATAAAAGCTAACACATCGTATGCCTTCTTAACAACCCTATCAACCTGGGTGGCAACTTTCAAGGATCTATGTATCTGGACACTGAGATCGCTCTGCTCATCTATACTACCAAGAATTTTACCATTAGCCCAGTACTCTGCATTCCTGTTACTCCTTCCAAATGAATCACCTCATACTTTTCCACATTAAACTCCATTTGCCACCTCTCAGCCCAGCTCTGCAGCTTATCTATGTCCCTCTGAAACCTACAACATCCTTCGTCACTATCCACAACTCTACCGACCTAAATGTCATCCTCAAATTTACTAACACATTCTTCTATGCCCTCATCCAGGTCATTTATAAAAATGACAAACAACAATGGATGCAAAACAGATGCTTGCGGTACCCCACTAGTAACTGAACTCCAGGATGAATATTTCCCATCAACCACCACCCTTTGACTTCTTTCAGCTAACCAACTTCTGATCCAAACTGTTACATCACCCTGTATCCCATGCTTCTGTATTTTGTGCAACAGCCTACCGTGGGGAACCTTATCAAATGCCTTACTGAAATCCATATACACCACATCAACTGCTTTACCCTCATCCGCCTGTTTGGTCACCTTTTCAAAGAACTCAGTAAGGTTTGTGAGGCATGACCTACCCTTCACAAAACCGTGTTGACTATCCCTAATCAACTTACTCCTTTCTAGATGATTATACATTTGATCTCTTCTAACCTTTTCCAACAATTTACCCACAACCAAAGTAAGGCTCACAGATCTATAATTTCCAGGATTGTCTCTACTCACCTTCTTGAACAAGGGAACAACATCTGCTATCCTCCAGTCTTCTGCCACTATTCCTGAAGACAATGATGACATAAAGATCAAAGCCAAAGGCTCGGCAATCTCCTCCCTGACTTCCCAGAGAATCCTAAGATAAATCCCATCTGGCCCAGGAGACTTATCTATTTTTACACTTTCCAGAATTGCTAATACCTCCGTCGTATGCAACTCCCACCCATTTAGTCTAGTGGCCTGTATCTCAGTGTTCTCCTCGACCACATTGTCTTTTACTAATGTGAAACCTGATGAAAAGTATTTATTTAGCACTTCCCCTATCTCCTCTGACTCCATAAACAACTTCCCTCTACTATGCTTGATTGACACTAATCTTACTTAAATGTTGAATCAGATTTCAACTGTGTTCTACATGTAGCAAGTTTTATATTTCACCAGTCTCTGGGTAACACAGTTTCTTTGGAATTCTTTCTTAGATTATTTACCACAAGATTAACCTGCATTGAAAGAAGATCTTTAACATGCAGCTTGATGTTATACTGAAAGTGAGGGAAAGTTACAGTAAGGGAGGAATTTCATACTCTGACAGTTATGTTTCTGGGATGAATGTTGTGAGAAGAGAGTTTGGTTTGGAGGGGATGGTACTCTAGGATTTTCAATACTGGAAGCGATGATAAGTTGGGAGGGTTATGGTATAGGGAAGTGGGCTGATATAAAGGAGAGTATTGGTACTGGAGGGGATATTATACGAGGAGAATTACAATATTTCACTAGCAACATGATGAAATCAATTCAAGGGAATCCCTAAGGAAATTCCCACTGACAGGTGTTTAAAATCATCTCTGGCAAAATGGTGACTTTCTCAACAGCTCTTAGAGCTGATCATTCCCCAGGGGCCCTTTGAGGATTAATTTTCCCCATGATCATTGCAAAGAGATATGAAGATAAGAGAGGGGGGGACTGACGTTTTGATAAGGGATAGCATTTCAGCTGTACTTAGGGAGGATATTCCCGGAAATACATCCAGGAAGGTTATTTGGGTGGAACTCAGCAATAAGAAAGGGATGATCACCTTCTTCGGATTGTATTATAGACCCCCCCACAATAGTCAGAGGGAAATTGAGAAACAAATTTGTAAAGAGATCTCAGTTATCTGGAAGAATAATAGGATAGTTATGGCAGGGGATTTTAACTTTCCAAACATAGACTGGAACTGCCATAATGTTAAGAGTTTAGATGGAGAGGAAGAGGAATTTGTTAAGCATGTACAAGAAAAGTTTCTGATTCAGTATGTGGATGTACCTACTAGAGAAGGTGCAAAACTTGACCTACTCTTGGGAAATAAGCCAGGGCAGGTGATTGAGGTGTCAATGGAGGGGGGCACTTTGGGGCCAGTGACCATAATTCTATTAGATTTAAAATAGTGATGGAAAAGGATAGATCAGATCTAAAAGTTGTAGTTCTAAATTGGAGAGAAGCCAATTTTGACGGTATTAGGCAAGAACTTTCAAAAGCTGACTGGGGGCAGATGTTTGCAGGTAAAGGGACAGCTGGAAAATAGGAAGCCTTCAGAAATGAGATAACGAGAGTCCAGCGACCGTATATTCTGTTAGGGTGAAAGGAAAGGCTGGTAGGTATAGGGAATGCTGGATGACTAGTGAAGTTGACGGTTTGGTTAAGAAAAAAAAGGAAGCATATGTCAGGCATAGACAGGATAGATCGAGTGAATCTAAGTCTATATAGATCACGTTGACCACTCTGCCCTCATCAATCTTCTTTGTTACTTCTTCAAAAAAACTCAAATAAGTAGTTTGTGAGACATGATTTCCGATGCACAAAACCATGTTGACGATTCCTAATCAGTCTTTCCCTTTCCAAGTACATGTACATCCTGTCCCTCAGAATATAAAGTAGGAGTATACTTAAGACGGAAATCGGGAGGGCAAAAAGGAGACATGAGATAGCTTTGGCAAAAAGAATTAAGGAGGATCCAAAGGGTTTTTACAAATACATTAAGGCCAAAAGGGTAACTGGGGAGAGAATAGTGCCCCTCAAAGATCAGCAAGGCGGCCTTTGTGTGGAGCCGCAGGAGATAGGGGAGATACTAAACGAGAATTTTGCATCAGTGTTTACTGTGGAAGATGGCATGGAAGGTATAGAATGTAGGGAAATAGATGATGATATCTTGAAAAGTGTCAATATTACAGAGGAGGAAGTGCTGGATGTTTTTAAACGCATAAAAGTGGATAAATTCCCAAGACCTGATCAGGTATACCCTTGAACTCTGTGGGAAGCTAGGGAAGTGATTGCTGAGATATTTTCATCATTGATAGTCACAGGTGAGGTGCCGGAAGACTGGAGGTTGGCTAACGTGGTGCCACTGTTTAAGAAGGGTGGTAAGGACAAGCCAGGGAACTATAGACCAGTGAGCCTGACATCGGTGGTGGGCAAGTTGTTGGAGGGAATCCTGAGAAACAGGATGTACATGTACTTGGAAAGGGAAAGACTGATTAGGGATCGTCAACATGGCTTTGTGCATCGGAAATCATGTCTCACAAACTACTTATTTGAGTTTTTTTGAAGAAGTAACAAAGAAGATTGATGAGGGCAGAGTGATCAACGTGATCTATATGGACTTCAGTAAGGCGTTTGACAAGGTTCTCCATGGGAGACTGGTTAGCAAGGTTAGATCTCATGGAATACAGGGAGAACTAGCCATTCGGATACAGAACTGACTCAAAGGTAGAAGACAGAGGGTGGTGGTGGAGGATTGTTATTCAGACTGGAGGCCTGTGACCAGTGGGATGCCACAAGGATCAGTGCTGGGTCCACTACTTTTTATCATTTATATAAATGTTTTGGATGTGAACTTAAGAGGTATAGTTAGTAAGTTTGCAGAAGACACCAAAATTGGAGGTGTAGTGGACAGCAAAGAAGGTTACCTCAGATTACACAGGATCTTTATCAGATGAGCCAATGGGCTGAGAAGTGTCAGATTGAGTTTAATTTAGATAATTGCGAGGTGCTACATTTTGGGAAAGCAAATCTTAGCAGGACTTATACACTAAATGGGTAAAAACAATGACTGCAGATTTCTCCCCACCCTCACCCTCCTCTCATTTATCTCTCCATCCTTCAGGCACTCTGCCTGTATTCCTGATGAAACCCATGACTTGTCCTACCTGCCTATCTTCTTTTCCACCTATCCACTCCACCCTCCTCCCTGACCTATCACCTTCATCCCCTCCCCCACTCACCTATTGTATTCTATGCTACTTTCTCCCCACCCCCACTCTCCTCTCATTTATCTCTCCACCCTTCAGGCACTCTGCCTGTAGTCCTGATGAAAGGCTTTTGCCCGAAACGTCAATTTTACTGCTCCTCGGATGGTGGCTGAACTGCTTTGCTTTTCCAGCACCACTAATCCAGAATTATACACTTAATGGTAAAATACCTAGAGAGTATTGCTGAACAAAGAAACATTGGAGTGCAGGTTCATAGCTCCTTGAAAGTAGAGTCGCAGTATGTAGGATAGTGAAGAAGACATTTGGAATGCTTTCTTTTATCGTCAGAGTATTGGGTAAAAGAGTTGGGAGGTCATGTTGCAGCTGTACAGGGCATTGGTTAAGCCACTTTTGGAATATTGCTGGCTATTCTGGTCTCCTTCCTATCAGAAGGATGTTGTGAAACCTGAAAGGGTTCAGAAAAGATTTACAAGGATGTTGCTAGGGATGGAGGATTTGAGCTATAGGAAGAGGTTGAATAAGGTAGTGCTGCTTTCCCTGGAGCGTCAGCGGTTAAGGGGTGACCTTATAGAGGTTTATAAAATCATGAGGGGCATGGATAGGATAAATAGACAAATGGAATGGGCTGCCAGAAGAAGTGGTGGAGGCTGGTACAATTGCAACATTTAAAAGGCATCTGGATGGGTATATGAATAGGAAGGGTTTGGGGGGGATATGGGCCAGGTGCTGGCAGGTGGGACTAGATTGAGTTGGGATATCTGGCCGGCATGGACGGGTTGGACCGAAGGTTCTGTTTCTGTGACTCTATGACTCTAACTGATTCCCACTAACACCCCATTCAAAATATGTTCTGCAGTCCATCACTTGAATGATAGTAGTGATTGTGAATATTGTCCGGAATTTAAACTTCTTTAGGAGTAATAGTCAACCAACAATGAATTACATGAGAATTTTATCATACAGAAACTTCTCCATTTGGAAATTACAAATATATTTGATCTGATTACATTGAATTAAAGCACAGAAACAGGATGATTAGTCTGTATTTGTGGTCTTTTCAAGTTCCACTCGATTCTCCTCCCACCAATAACATTTCACCCTGTCACCACATCCTCTAGCCTTTCTCCTCACAATCTAGCTTGGCCCTCAGTATATAGATCATTCATATGCAAAGACTTCAGGGATATTCAATGTAGCATAGATTGAGCCGTTTGTTTAAAGGGAGAAAGGATGCTTTCGAAAACAGATTCTTCTGTTCAAAAGATGTTCTTTTAAAATACATCTTCAATATGTCAACCACAAATTCAGCAGAGTGTGAATGCCTTGTCTGACAGGGCAATAAGTTAAAAAATCCTCAGGGAGATGAGTTCTGTATGATTGAAAAGCAGATTTATGGTCATTACTGTCATCAATCCTGAGAGAAAAATAAAACCTGTCACATAGCTGCAGGTTTAATAGTATTTGGGTTTTCATGTCTACCGGCCTTCCTTCCTGTGACTTTAAAGGTCTCTATCTAAAAAAAAAGCTAACGCTAAATCTTTTGGAATTGTGATTCAAGTTGATGTATTTAATCCTTGTGCCTTAAATTTCAATCCCCAAATTGGTTAATGGTACAACACAGAGGACAGCATTTTACCCATCATTGGTACAGCTCAATAATTAGTCTCACTCCCAGCTCTTTCCCCAGACATTTGTAGTCTTCTTTTCACCACGTTTTTATCCAATTAACATTTGAAAGTTATAAATTAATCTGCTATCCTTTCTGCATTCCAGATCACAACAACTCACTACATAATAAAATGTTGGCTCAAGTCTCTTCTGGTACTTTTGCCAATCACCTTAAATCTATGTCCTCTGGCTCCTGACACTTCTGCGCTGGGACTAGTTTTTCTCTATTTATTCTATGAAAAGCCCCTCATAATTTCCAATATCTCTATTATGTCTCCCCATAGTCATCTTTTCTTTAAAGAAAATAACTCTAGCTTATCCAGTTTAACCATAAACTGAAGTCTCAGTCCTGCTCCCATTAATCTCTTCTGCACCTGCACCAAAGCCTTGACATTAGCCTTGAAAGCCTCAGGCTCAGTTGAATTCCAGGATTCTGATCTATCAACAATGTAGGAACAACAATACAGTTCTAAGTCAGTATTATATATGGTTTGGGAGGGTATTGGGGTTTCTGGGCTTGGGGATTGTGGGGACAGAGGGCAGTGGATCCTGAAGTAAAGGCAGGGGAGTAGCTTTCAACAGATACCCCAGACCCTTCCTTGATCAGGTACTGACTTTGATCAGAAAATCACTGAAAGACAATATAAAATAAGGGGTATAATTCAAAAGGAAATGTAGGAACAGCGGCACCTGGATGTATATGTGCACAGATCATTGAAGATGACAGAACAGGCAGAGAGAACAATTAATAGAGCAGACAGTGTCCTTGACTTTATTAATAGGGAGAGAGAGTGCAAGACCAAAGAGGTGATGTTGAATTTGTATAAGAAACGCATTAGCCCTCAGTTGGAGTTTGTGCCAATTCCAAAAAAGATGTGAATACATTGAAGACAGTGCAGAAACAAGATTGCTCCAGGAATGAGAAACTTCAGTGATGATGGTTTGAAGATGTTGGAGGTTGTTCAAGACTCTCCGGGTGGGGTTGCTGCTCAGTGATAGTGTTAGGGTTGGGTCCACGGACTGGGTCTGGCTGGAAAGGGCAGCCTCTCGATACCTTCCGGCCATGGCAGACAGGCCGGGAAATTCTTTGGTTTTGTCTACGTAGAAATTTCAAAGTTCACGAGATTCCATGCGGTGACTATCACTCATCACCATTTCTCAGATTGAAAAATACACAGGAAATGTTTAGGGCATTTATCCTGGTAAAGGATAAAACTTCGCAAAAAATAAAATCTTCCTCATAATATACCCCTTGAATGGTGTATTAAAAGTGGAAAATTGATCGCCATTGGGACTTTGCATCAATCCACTTACCAACTCTTCAGTATATGCTCCAATGGTACCTGCCATTTGACTGTAGTGACTTAAACTGTGACTTAAAAACACTGTTGGTACTATCAGGTCAAATAATCCACTTACACTTCACACTTTCTGGAATTTAATGCTGCTGTCCTTGCCTTCCTTGTTCAAAGCAGGAAAGTAGATGATAAAATAACTGCGTTCAGCAAAATTTTTTATTTCTCTTCTTCCGGGGCTCTGCCTTTTAATTCTAGAGGCATTGAGCTGTACAGCATGGAAACAGACCCTACGGTCCAACTCATCCATGCTGACCAGATGTCTGGTCTCATTTGCCAGCACTATGCCCATATCCCTCTAAAGCCTTCCTATTCATGTGCCTTTTAAATGTTGTAATTGTACCAGCCTCCACCACTTCCTCTGGCAGCTCATTCCAATTACGCTTCTGGTCTCCCTTCTGTCGGAAGGATATTGTGCAATTTGAAAGTATTCAGAAAAGATTTACAAGATGTTGCTATCATTGGAAGGTTTGAGCTTCAGTGAGAGGCTGAAAAGGCTGGGCTATTTTCCCTGGAATGTCGAAGGCTGAGGGGATGACCTTATAGATGTTTATAAAATCATGAGAGGCATGGATAGGGTAAATAGGCAAGGCCTTTTCCCTGGTTTGAGGAAATTCAGAAATAGAGGGCATAGGTTTAGGGTGAGAGAGGAAAAATTTAACACTTTTGTTTAAGCCCATCCTTCATTTAAATCAGGGAGGGTAACAAAGTCGTGATCAAATGACAATGTTCGTCCAAGTCAACTTCCTCAATGATACAGCACATTGTATGAGTACTGAACCATCTGCAGAGATTTTACCAGTAAGGGAAATAGTTGTTATTGGTTGTGGAATGGCCTTTTTTTTAAAAAAAACTGAATTGAAAGGGAAAAGCCTGTCTAAAGAAAGACACAGGACAACATTGGAGACAAAATGCTCCTTATCTCAGAGGAGTTAAAGGCTTACCTTGGAGTAAGAGATGAACCGTGCTCCCTTCAGCAACTTGTTTATTCACGGTCTGGTTTCAAAGTGCGTGCTAACTCTGAACAATTACACAGGAAGCGGTTAGATACAATTTCTGCGATGGAACAGATGAACAGCCTGACCAGTTTCAGGAAGCAGCTCCAACTCTCCACAGAATCTCTGAAGTATTACGCATTGAATGTGGCTGTGCGAGATCACCAAATGAACATCATGACTTAACGCTCTTCTCCTCCCCTTCCCCATATGCTTGCACATTGTTTCTAATCAATAATTGGCCAATGGTCTCTTGAATGCCTCAACTGAACCTCAATACTCCCAGACAGGCCATTCCAGGTCTGCTGGATGGTTTGCTTCACATTTGCCTGTATTTCCAAACACTTTCCATCTGTGCTCTCCCATTCACAAGCTTTTTATGGATGGGAACAGTTTCCCCCTATCTAATCTAGCCAGCCTGCTCATGATTTTGAAAACTTCTATCAGATCTCCTCTTAGCCTTCTTGCCTCTAGGCTTGTTAATCTATACTAAGTATTCTAGTAAATCTCTTCTGCACTCTTCCAAAACATTCACATTCTTCCTATAACATGGCGCCCAAATCTCTACACAACTGAATACCTTGTACAAGTTCAGCAACACCACTTTGCTCTTATTATCTGTGCTCCTATTAATAAAGCTATATGGTTTTTAACTGTTCTCTCTACCTGTACTGCCACCTTCAATAATCTGTACACCATACGATTTTTGAGAAGACTTGTTGCTCAGGTTTAGATTCAGGATGTACATTTGCTCACTGAGCTGGTAGGTTTGTTTTCAAATGTTTCGTCACCATGCTAAGTAACATCATCCATGAACCTTGGCTTCACCAGAGGCTGATGAAGGGCCTTTGCCCAAAACATTGATTCTCCTGGTCCCCGGATTCTGCCTG
>NC_057742.1:10050933-10075933 GCF_004010195.1 Chiloscyllium plagiosum
CCAGCAGCACAAACTTGCAAGAAGAGCTCACCCATTATGTTAACATTGATGGGATCAAATAAAAATCCAATTTCAAATATGGCCTTTGCAGGTCTCTATTGCCTGTACATTATGTGTGGAGAGCTTCCAGCCTCCCACTGATTATAACAAAACATTCAGGTATGTTACCTGCTGCTTTGCAAATGATTTCTTCCAAAATGAGATTTTTATAAAGCAAGCCAAGCCTACCACTGATTAATCACTTAGCTGTCCCATGAGATGCAGCTGCTGAACTCTCTCCTTGTTTAACACCCGTTATTTGTTAAAGGTTGTTCAATTTTATCCAGATAGTTCAGTTGACAAATTAAATAGCTTTGAAAAGGCCTGTTGTGGTACACTGGTAGGGTGCTTACCTCTCGGCTATAAGGTCCAGGTCCAAGACACTCTGCCTTTGAGAAGTACTATTATATTCCCTCTATCCTTTACAATGTTTTACTTACACAATAAGGGCACCAAGTGCTGAGGGTCATCAGGCCAGGTACAGCAAGAAGATTAAATCTCAGTTTACCCTGCTTCCACCATGTCAATTTTAAAATTCTTAGCCTTCTTTTACAGTAACCTCACATGTCTCTACAACTCTCTGTGATCTCTACGCATCCCCAAATTTGGTCTGCTGAGCTGGTGGGTTGCAATTTTAATTTTAATTGCAACCACGCCTCTTCTTAATTTGTTATGGGACATTAGTGTCTCTGGCTGGGCTGACATTTACTACTCATCCCTAATTGTCCTGAGGACAGTAAAGAATAAACTACATTGTTGTGGATCTGGACTTACATGTAGGTCAGACCAGGTGAGAACAGCAGATTTTTTGGACATAAGGACTTTAGTGAACCAGTTGTGCTTTATGACAATTGACGATGGTTAGTCATTAGGCTAGCTTTTTTTATTCCAGATTTTTTTATTGAATTCAAATTTTACCATGTGCCCTGTTGGGATTTGAACCAAGTCCTCAGAACATTACCCTGGCTTTCTGAATTACCAGTCTTAATCTTTCTAAAGCTCTGAAACTTGCTAGCGGGTTTTGAGAAGATTTGTAGGTCAGGTTGAGGTTCTGGATGTAGGTTTGCTCTCTGAGCTGGAAGGTTTATTTTCAGATGTTTCGTCACCATACGAAGTAACATCTTCAGTGAGCTATAAGAAATGATGTCACCACAGGAAATGATATCACCAACCCTCAGAAACTCAAACGTATAAATAGAAACTGGGCTACACCACTAATGCTTCATTCGGAGGTTCACTGAAGATATTACCTAGTATGGTGATGAAACATCTGAAAACGAACCTTTCAGCTCAGCAAGTAAACCTACATTCAGCTCCAAAATTTGCCTTATAAATCTCTCCATCTCTCTTTCTCTTCCTTTGAGATAGAACATAGAACATAGAACATAGAACATAGAACAATACAGCACAGAACAGGCCCTTCGGCCCACAATGTTGTGCCGAACATTTGTCCTAGCTTAAGCACCCATCCATGTACCTATCCAATTGCCGCTTAAAGTTTGCCAATGATTCTGACTCTGCCACTCCCACAGGCAGCGCATTCCATGCCCCCACCACTCTCTGGGTAAAGAACCTACCCCTGACATCTCCCCTATACCTTCCACCCTTCACCTTAAATTTATGTCCCCTTGTAACACTCTGTTGTACCCGGGGAAAAAGTTTCTGACTGTCTACTCTATCTATTCCCCTGATCATCTTATAAACCTCTATCAGGTCACCCCTCGTCCTTCTCCGTTCCAATGAGAAAAGGCCTAGCACGCTCAACCTATCCTCGTACGACCTATCTCCATTCCAGGCAACGTCCTGGTAAATCTTCTCTGCACCCTCTCCAAAGCTTCCACATCTTTCCTAAAGTGAGGCGACCAGAACTGCACACAGTAAAGTGAGGCGACCAGAACTGCACACAGTAAAAGGAGATGCTCCTTTTAAGCCAAAGTTTTTGATCTCCTGTCCAAATATCATCTTCTGTGGCTGGGTGTCAAATTTTGTTTGAATTCACTCCCGTTTAGAAGAATGTAGGAGAATCTTATTGAAATACGTGAAGTCCCAAGAGGACTGAGTAAAGTGGATACTAGGAGGATGTTTGCTCTTGCAGGGAAGACTAGACTGTGGGGACACAGGTGAAGAATGAGCTTCCCCTTTTCAGATGGAGACGAGGAGAATATTTTGTTTCTCAGAGGGTTGTTAGTCTGTGGAAGTTTAGTCCCCATAAAGTAGTGAAAGTTGTGTCAATGCATTCAATACATTTTTTATTGACAGTGAGGTTGAGACCACAACCAGGTCAATGCTGATCTTATTGAATGACTGAGCAGGGTCAGAGCTCTGAATGGCTTAGTCTTGTTCCTAAGTCCTACAAGTGCTTTGGAATATATTAAGACATTGAAGCTGCAATGTAAATGCATTAGTTGTTGTTTTGGTCCTCAAGCCTATCCCTGCAACAACTGCTGATGCACCATTGAAAGAATACAATGCTGTTTATACCACGTGACCAGCAGTCTGGCGAGTGTCAATTCTGATGTTCAGTCAATCAGGGCACACCAACGCTCACATTCCTTTCCTTCAATTTCAACTAAAATGGGACAGCGTGTTGACTTGATATGAACCTACAACACAGCCATTTATATTTTGTGGCTCCATTGAGTTAATATCAAATCTCATGGTGTGTCTCAGGTGTGTAGCAAGACAAAATGTGACAACGAGCTGGTAAGACATATGATCCAAATCTTGGTCAAAGAAGTGCAAGGTGGGCAGCAGGGGTTAAAGGTAAAAAGTATGAAGTGGTATTGCACAAGAATCAGCAGTGAATCAATGTTGCACAACACCTGCATAACTAATGTGAACTCCGAAGCTGACAGGACAATTTCAAACTTTGCTGATGACACACAGTTGGAGATTTATGCAGAGAGAAAATACAGAAAGACATGAATAAACTTGCAGAATTGAGGTACAATTAACAAATGGTTTCAATACAGGGGTGAGTATGATTTAGGACAGTTGATAGGAAGACAACTGTCAAGCTATAAGACTAGACGTAGGAGCAGAATTAGGCCGTTTGGTCCATTGAGTCTGCTCTGCCTTTCAATGAGATCATGGTTGGTCTGATAACCCTCAACTCTACACATTTGCCTTTTCAGTAAAATCCTTGATTCCCTCACTGATTAAAAACTGTCTATCTCAGTCTTGGACATACTCTTGAACAATCAACCTCAACAGCTGCCTGTGAAAAAGAATTCCACAGACTCACAACCGTCTGGGTGAAGAAATACTTCCTCTTCTCTGTTCTCTGACTCCATGTTCTGAGAAGATGCCTGCTGGTCCTAGGTTCTCCCACAAGGAGAAGCATCTAGTCTGTCAAGTCCCCTAAGAATTGTATATGCATCAGTAAGGTCTCCTCTGATTCTTCTAAGTTGCTTCCAAAATCTCTCCATACCTGGGACTGCTTCCAATACGAGTATATCTTTCCTTAAATAAGGGGGACCAAAACAGTTCACAAGATTCCAGGTGTGATTTAACTAGTGCCTTGTACATTTTTAGCAAGACTTCCCAATTTTTATACTCTGTTCCCTTTGAAATAAAGGCAAACATTCCACATACTTTCTCTATTGCCTGATGAGCTCATATGTGAGGGTTTTGTGATTCATGCATGAGGATTCCCAAAATTCCCTTGTTTCTGCAGTCCTTCTCAATTTAAATAATTTTCAGCTCCTCTATTCTCCTGTCAAAGTGTATAAACTCACATTTTCCCACATTGTTTTCTACCTGTCAAATTTTTGCCCACTCACTGAACCTGTCTACATCCCTCTGTAGAACTAAGGTTTAATACTCAAATTGTTGGTAAGATATATCAGTAGTAACATAAGAGATCACATGACAGAAAGAGTCTAGTGTAAGATGCTGCTGTGTAACTTTGTCCTAAGTCTAAAAGTGTACCCAATTCATAGGATAAAAAAGCAAACTTACAAAGATCTGAGATTAAAACAACCTCCCTTATGTTGCGACTAGGACCCAACCCCTTCCAAGGTCCACCATCATATTCACAGAGCAAATTTTCCTCGGTGGAACTATGTGTCTAAATGAGTAAAGCAGTGAAGGGACATGAGGGTACAGATAGACAAATCACCAAAATTAGTAATGAAGGATAACACGTCCATTAAAAAGATTCAACAGGACTTGGCAAGATGGCAGTGATTCATTAGAACTGCCATGGACGGCTCTGCCTAACAGCTAAGGCACCTTGGTGTTTTTTGCCATCCCTGGCTAACTGCCATGAGAGAATTGTTAATTTAAAACTTTGAAAACAGATATTTGTTCATATTTGGGACTGGGAAGGATGCCAAAGGGAAAGGGAGTGAGCAAACAGCAGCAGGGAGGACACCCTCTTGCTGTACCAGGCACGTCAGAGACTGCAGCAGCAGCCTCTCCTGAATCCCTGGGGGACTTAGCAGACTTGCAGGAGTTGACAGCGGCAATAGTGAGACTTACTGCAAAGGTTGGGGCTGCAATTCAGGAGATCCGTGCCCAGGTCCAACCTATCGCGTCCATGCTGCAGAAGCATGAACTGGAGCTCCAGGGTCTCGGGGCACGAATGCAGGAGGTGGAGGGTTGAACCATGGCTTGAAGGAGCTGTGAAAAGGGGGATGGGTAGGATGAGTGCCCCCTATGGGCGGGGGTGAGAGTCTCCCATTCAAGATTTTACTGTTGGTTTTCTTTGTAGTTTTTTGGTAGCAATACTCATTTGTAGTTATGTTAGAGTAGTTTTTGTATACACAATTTTATGTCTTTATGAGTCTCCATTTACTTGTGCTTGGTACATTGTAAGCAGGGTTCTCCCTCCTGGGGGTTCAAGGGTCTCTGAAAGGGGATATGTTAAATGGTGCACCTGGAACATCAAGGGAAGTCATTCACCTATTTAAAGGAAGAAAGGGTTTTCCAGCCTTAAGAGGGAAAGGGTTGATATCGCCCAGTTGCTGGAAACCCAACTTGATGATGGGGAATACCTGAAGCTACAGCAAGGGGGTTATGACCGGTTATTATTTTCATCCTTTACTACTAAAAGTAGGGGAGTGGCAGTACTTATCAAGAAAAATCTTCCATTCACATTATTGGAGCAGGTGAAAGGTGAGCAAGGGCATTTTGTGATACTTAAGGCTCTGCTACATGGAGAGGAATATGGCATCTTAAATATCTACTATCCCCAGTGCATCCCCTCAAATTTCTGATTAGTGTCTTCTCTAAGCTGAGTGCCCTTGGAACACGGCACATCATTATGCCTTTTGGATCCGACAGTGGACAGGATGCCTCATGGGCCCCCAACTATCTCTTCGCAGGCTGAGCTGGTGACTGACTTATGTGAGGATTTGGGGTTGGTGGACATTTGGAGATGTCTTCGCCCTGCCAGTAGGGACTTCACCTTTTTTTCAAACCTGCATAAAAGTCACATGAGGATTGATCTTTTTTCTGGATCCCTTGACCCTTCTGGATTCGATTATGGGTTGTAAAATTGGGAACATAGCTATTTCTGATCACGCAGTGATATATTTGGAGGTTAAAGCCAAGAGTGAGAGGTTAGGTTCACGGCACTGACATCTGGATTCTTTTCTCCTTAAGGATTCCAGATTTGTGGAATACTTTTTGAGGGAGTTTCAGGAGTTTTTGACTATCAGCTCAGGCACCGCTAGTAGTCCGTCTATGCTATCGGAGACCGCTAAGGCCTTTGCTAAGGGATTAGCTATTTCCTATTCGGCTAGCCGGAAACGACAGAATGGGGAACAGCAGTGTCTACTTGAGACACAGCTGAAAGCGGCTGAGGTGGCACATTTTATGAGACCTTCATGGACCAAGCTACATCAGATCATGGCCCTCTGGGCCGCCCTGAATTTAGTACTCATACAAACCACAAAGAAAGAATTTGCTTTTGCCAGACAAAGGTTGTTCGAATATGGGGATGGACCTGGGAAGTATTTTGCGTATCTGACTAGGAAAAAGTGTGCTCCCCTATCCATTACTGCAATAAGAGACAGCGCTGGGTCCTTACATACGATGCCAAAAGAATTAATGAAGCTTTTCAGAGGCTTTTACACTGAATTGTATCGGTCTGAAGGTTGCGAGGATAGGTGGGCCAAGTTGGAAACCCCTCTTAAGTGCCTGGACCTCCCGGGGATCACCTTGGAACAGGCCTCACTCCTTAATGCCCCCCTTACAGTTCAGGAAATACAAGAGACAGCTAGGCAACTTCAGAGTGGGAACATGCCTGCCCCGATGGTTTCCCAGGTGAGTTTTATAAGGAGTTTACAGGCATTCTGTCAGGGCCGATGCTGGAAATGAACAATCACTCCTATGTGCATGAATGCCTATCACCATCTTTGAGAGAAGCTAATACTTCCCTCATTCTTAAGAAGGGGAAGGTTGAATTGAATTGAATTTATTGTCACACGTAGCGAAGCACAGTGAAATGCTTTCCCTTGCGAGAAGTACAGACAGATCACATAGATAAGTAGCATAGATAGTAAATAATAGATAAACAGCAACAAAAACAAAAACACAGGTCCAGGCCAATGTTAAGAGTTTGTGAGTCCATTCAGTATTCAACAGTAGGGTACAAACTGTAATGAAATCGGCTGATGCATGTGTTCAGGCTTCTGTACCTTCTCCCCGATGGTAGAGGTTGGAAAAAAGCATTGCCAGGGTAGGATGGATCTTTGAGAATGCTAGTGGCCTTTCCTTGACAGTGGGCTTGATAGATGGATTCTATAGATGGGAGGCTGGCATTTGTGATTGTCCGGGCCGAGTTCACCACTCTCTGCAACCGTCTCCGATCTTGAATGGTACAGTTGCCATACCGGGTAGTGACACATCCAGACAGAATGCTCTCGATGGCACACCTATAAAAGTTGGCAAGGGTATTCACTGTCATGCCAAATTTCCTCAGCTGCCTGAAGAAGAAGAGACATTGTTGGGCCTTTGTAAACAGTGCATCCACATGTTAATGTGTAGGGGGGCATGAGTAACATCCCGCCAAAAGTCAATAATGAGTTCCTTGGTTTTGCCGGCATTGAGCACCAGGGTGTTCTCAGTGCATCATTTTTCTAGGTCTTCCACCTCCCATCTGTAGTCTGTTTCATAGCCATCTGAGATTCAACCGACTATGGTGGTGTCATCAGCAAACTTGTAAATGGCATTAGTCTGGTATTTAATGACACAGTCATGGGTATACAGTGAGTACAGCAGGGGGCTCAGTACGCACCCCGGGGAGCTCCAGTGTTGAGTGATAGTAAGGATGAAATATTGTCTCCAATTTTCATTGAATGTGGTCTGTGGATCATGAAACTGAGGATCTAGTTGCAGAAAGTGGGGTTTAGTCTGAGATCACTAAGTTTAGTAATCAGTCTCAAGGGGATAATAGTGTTGAAGGTTGAATTGTAGTCAATGAGTAGGATTCTTACATGGCTGTTCTTGGTGTCAAGATGTTCTAGGGAGGAGTGAAGGTTCCTGAGGATTGTGTCTCATACAGGCCCATCTCTCTATTAAATTCAGATTTTAGGATTTTATCTAAGATTTTGGCACTGAGATTTGAGAAGGTGTTGTCCTATATTATAAGGGGTCGTGAGTCCTCTAATAATATTAGAAGGATGCTGAATATGATCCAAGCATGTCAGCAACGATCGAGCCGGGGTCGGTGATTTCCTTAGATGCAGAGAAAGCATTTGACTGGGTGGAATGGCCGTATCTTTTTTATGTCTTAGAGCAGTTTGGGTTGGGTGGGGTCTTTGCTAGTTGGGTGGAGGTTTTATATTGCCACCCTCTGGCCGTGGTCATCACCAATGGGGTGAAGTCTGGGAACTTTAGGATTGGCAGGGGAATCATCAAGGCTGTCCCCTTTCACCATTGTTGTTTTCGTTGGTGATAGAGCCACTGGCAGAGGCCATTCGTCAGAACGTCCACATAACTGCTCCAGAAGTGGGATTGAAGGTAGTCACGATTACATTATATGCGGATGACATCCTTTTGTTTTTATCAGACCCGATGACCTCCGTACCCCATCTGATACCATACATTAATTCATTTGGGGCTATTTTAGGATATAAGATCAACTTTGCAAAGTCGGAGGCTATGCCTTTGGGGGAACTTAAGGAAATGCTAGAGGCTGAAGGTGGCCCTAGGTTCCCCTTTAAGTGGTCACGGATGGGGTTCCGATACCTCGGTATTTTTGTTACCCTCATGTTTGATCAGTTATTTTGGACTAACTTTGCTCACCTGCACGACAATATTAGGTGGGATCTCCAGAGACGGGAGGCTCTTCCAATTTCATGGTTGGGCCGAATAGCCCTTATCAAGATGAATGTCCTCCCTCGTTTGCTTTATCCCATGTATATGCTCCCTATAATATTTCCCAGGTCAACGTTACGGAAACTTATGGGTTGGTTCAGTTCCTTCGTTTGGCATCGTGGGAGGCCCCTCATTAAACTTACTAAATTGTAGTTGCCTCAAGGATAGGGAGGAGTTGATTTCCCAGACATCAGGCAGTATCAATTGAGTTCCCGCTGTCCCTTGTGTGCGATTGGGCAGGTAACGATCCAGGCTCAATATGGCTGGATATTGTGGCCTCCCAGGCAAAATGTCCTCTTATTAACCTGCTGCCCATGGATAAGATGAAAACAGTTATGGACCACTGGCAGAACCCCATTGTTATTAGTACGGTCAAAGCATGAGGGCAATGCATCAGAGTGAGGATTGCTTATCCAAGACTTTGCTACTCACTCCCATAGTTGGTATGCCAGGATTCCGACCAGGGGTGATGGACTCAGAGTTCAAACTACGGGCAGCGAGAGGAGTTTCCAGTTTGGGAGACATGTTTGAGGGGGAGGTTATGATGTCTTTCAAGCAATTGAGCCACAAATACAGGCTGCCCAGTAGATATTTTCTGGTTTTTTTCAGGCTAGGCATTTCATCCAGAAAAAGACTATGCTTCTCACTAAGCCCTATCAGCCCCATACAGAGAGGTTGTAGCTACGTGCCACAAGCACCCTCTATCGCCTGCTGGGTGGCAGGGCCTGGCAGGATATTAACCAGTTATGTGAGGTCAAGGAGCAAGAGCTGGGAGTTGAGATCTTTTCTGAAACATGGGAGGACATATCGAAGAACATGCGAAAGGTCTCAATCCGTAATAGGACATGCGCTATGCAGTTAGAAGTTCTGCACAGAGTTAATTTGGCAACGGACCATCTGGTGAAATTAAAAAAGAGACATCTTCAATGTGCCCCAAATGTAAAGTAAGTGTAGATACTCTTACCCATTGCTTTTGGACATGTCACAGACTCCGTGTTTATTGGGGCGCTGTGGCAGGAGAGGCAGGGAGAGTATTGAGGACTGAAGTCAAAGTAGACCCGACATCTCTCCTTCTAGGTCTATCAAATGTATCATCTTTAGACGGGAATGGGAAGAAACAATTTAATATTCTTGCATACTGTTGAAGAAGATTCTGATGAATTGGGTGTCTGAGATCCCACTGGGCTTGCTGGGATGGTGGAAATTAATTTGGGAGCACGTTCCCTTGGATTTTTCACAAACATGATTCACCACACAACAGACTTTTTTTATAAGACATGACAGCCCTTTTTGAGTTATTTGGACACAGATTTTTCAGCTATCTTAATTAGGACATTTGTTGAACCAGGCTGGTTAGGTTTGCTGAGCCCTGGGCCCTGGAGGGAGGGCTCCTGAGTTCATCTGGGTCTATATACAACCCTCCTGAGTTTTTCTGTTTGGGAGCTTTGCGCAGAGCAGAGTTATTTTGTGTTTTTGCGTGTTCTTTTGTTTTCTTTAGTCATTTACCTATTTATTGGTGTTGTTTTGCAGTGTTTGATTTTGTTTATAGGGTCGGTTAGTAGTTAGGAGACAGTAGTTGTATTGTAATTTGCGTTTTTTTATTATACTGGTATTTGTATTTGTTCTTTCTTATAACTTTGTATTTTTGTAAAGTCAAAAAACACCTACATGTGTTCTTGTTAATAAGTGTATTTACAAAAAAAAATTCAATAGAATTGTGGGATTCATTACAAGAGGGATTGAATGTAAAATCAGGAATATTATAAACTGGTAAAGACCCTTTGTTAGCATACTCTTGTGTGGCACTACAAATATGCTTGAACCATTTGGAATGTTCTAAATTGAGATCAGCGCTGTATAAATGCCTTTTTCTGTGTTATACACTGAGTCCCTGATTTATAAACATCTGATTTACAACCAGTCGTACTAATGAATGTAATCTCACACAGGGGTGCAGTTTTAAAGAGCTCAGATATGAACTTCTGGTATATTTATGAACCATTTCTTTGTACAGTGCTGTATTGTTTTCCGACTTGCATTCGATTCCAGAACAGAGCTGGCTAGCATCCTCTGGACTGCCTGTATCTAGTATCAATAATACCAAAACATGGACACCAACCATCACAAACAGCAAAACCAGTGCCACAAATGCTGATGGTTGATATGAATGCAACAGGGAGTTGTCATTTTGTATTTATCCTGAAAGCATTTTGAGGCAATGTCTAGAGTGCAAGGCATTAATATTCAATTTTAATTTGCTAAGGTCTGGCATGTGTGGAGTGTGTGCAATTCAGAAATTGTTGCTGAAAGTAGAAGTCAAACTTTAATTGAGGCAGAAATGATTCGGACAGTGACAGATGGCAGCCTGCACTCTTCAAGCTGAGGAAAGCAGCTGTCTGTAGATCTGAGTGGAACTAATCTGGTCCCCGTTTCTCTCCTCCCATTAACCTTTTATTGCCACAGTTAAAACCTGCAATAATCCTGAACTCAGTATTTGATGAAAGTCCTTATTGGTAAAATTAAACTGGCTATGCATTTGGGATGTGTTCAGTGAAGCACATCAACAACTTTCACATCATTACTCCATGTATCTTACACTCTTCTGCCTCACCTCAACCTTCTCCAGCCCTCACTGACCTTGTCCCTCTATCCATTGGCTATAAACTCCAGTGCTTCCCCCGAGGCTCACTGAAGATGTTACCTAGTATGGTGATGAAATGTCTGAAAATGAACCGTCCAGCTTAGTGAGCAAACCTACATCCAGAACCTCAACCTGAGCTATAAATCTTCTCAAAACTCTCTAATTGGCTATAAAACCTGAGAACTGGTATTGAAAGTCTTTGGACACTACTGTTGCTTGGAAACTCTTTACTAATGGACAGATCCATCCTGACTTGGAAATATATCACCATTCGTTCACTGTTGTTTGGTCAACATCCTGGAATTCCCTCTATCGGGATGCTGTGGGTCTACCTGCAGCAGGTGGACTACAGCAGTTGAGGAAGACAGCTCACCACCACCTTCTAAAGGGCAACTAGAGTTGGGGAAACAAATGCACTGGGATTGGCAAAAGAAGAAGAAAGACAAATGTGGAGTGTGAAAGACAAATGTGAAGCCAATGTCATAAGAAGTGAAATCCAGTTGGTTCTGTAATGGGTTATCCCTTAGTTCTAATAGATAAGCAACAGAAAAAGGTACAATACAGGAACAGGCCCTTTGGCCCACCAAGCATCATCACATATGATGCCTTTCTAAACAAAAAACCCTTTAACTCCATGCACTCCGTATCCCTCTATTCCCAGCATAATGATGTCTCTGTCAAGATGCCTCCTATTGTATCTGTGTCTACCACTTCCTCCAGCCATGTGACCATCCTCTGTGTAAAACACTTGTCTCTGAGGTCTCCTTTAAACTTTCCGTCCTTTAGTTTAAACCTATGTTCCCTAGTAATTGACATTTCTATCCTGAGAAAAAGACTCAGATTATCCATTCTATTTATGCCTCTCATGATTTTGTAGACTTCTATCAGGTTGCCCCTCAGCCTCCGATGTTCAAGTGTAAACAAGCTATGTTTGTCCAATCTTTCCTCCTAGCTAATACCCTCCAAACCAGGCAACATCCTGGTAAACCTTTTTCTGTCCCCTCTCCAAAGCCTCCATATCCTTCTGGAAATATGGCAACCAAATCGGCATGGAATATTCCAAATGTGGCCAAACAGAAGTTCTATACAACTGCATCTTGACTTGCCAATTTCTATATTCTATGCCTGCGCCAATTAGGGTAAGCATGCTTTATACCTTTTTGACCAGCTTCCCCACTTCTGTTGTCACTTTCAGGGAACTGTGAATCTAGCACCTTAATCCCTCTGTACGTTGATGCTTCTAAATGTTCTGTTATTTACTGCATATCTCCCTCCTGCATTAGGCCTTCCAAGATGCATCACCTCGCAATTTTGCAGATTAAACTCCATCTGCCATTTCCCTGCCAAATCTCTATTCTATCTCTCTCCTGCTGTATCCTCTGGCAATCCTCCTCACTATCTGCAGTTCCGCAATCTTTGTGTCATCCCAGATTTACTGCTCAGGCCTTCCCCTCTAAATCATTTAAATACGTTACACACAATAAGGTTCCCAACACTGATCCCTGTGGAACACCACTGTCCACAGATCTCCAATCTGAAAAGTACCCTTCCACCACCACTACTCTCTGGCTTCTATGACTAAGCCAGTTCTGTATCCATCTTACCAGCTCACCACAAATCCCATGTGACTTCACCTTTTGTATCATGCTGCCATGATTCCATGACAAAGGCCTTGCTAAAATCCATGTTGAGAACATTCACTACAATATCCTTATCAATCATCTTTATCACTTACACAAAAACTCAATCAAGTTCATAATGCCTTTTGTTAATAAGTCCATATTTTTCCAAATGCGAATAAATCCTATCCCTAAGATTCTTCTCCAATAATTTCCCTGTCAGTGACGTAAAGCTCATTGGCCTGTAATCTTTCAGGTAATTCCTGTTGTTTTTCTTAAACAACATTCTCCAGTCACGTGGTACCCTTCCTGTGACTACACAAGATTCAAGGATTTCATTCAGGGTCCCAGCAATTTCATCCCTTGCATCCCTCAGTATTGTGGGAGAGATCCCATCAGGCCGTGGGGACTTGTCTACCTTAATGCTTTGCAACACACCCAACATCTCTATTTGTTTATATCGATATGTCCTAGAATATCAAAATACCTCTCTCAAGACTCACCATCTACCATGTCCTCCTTGGTGAATACCAATGTAAAGTACTGATTAAGGACCTCATCCATCTCCTCCAGCTCCAAGCATAAATTCCCTACTTTGACCCTGAGTGGACCTACTCTTTCCTTAGTTACCCTCTTGCTCCTTATATAAGCATGAAATGTCTTAGGATTTACCTTCATCCTCTTTGCCAAAGGCATTTCACAGCTCCTTTTAGTCGTCCTTACTCCTTATTTGAGTTGTGTCCTACTATCTTTATATTCTTCCAGGGCTCTGTTGTCTTCAAGGAGAAAGTGAGGTCTGCAGATGCTGGAGATCAGAGCTGAAAATGTGTTGCTGGAAAAGCGCAGCAGGTCAGGCAGCATCCAGGGAACAGGAGAATCGACGTTTCGGGCATTCCTGAAGAAGGGCTTATGCCCGAAACGTCGATTCTCCTGTTCCCTGGATGCTGCCTGACCTGCTGCGCTTTTCCAGCAACACATTTTCAGCTCTGTTGTCTTCAGTTTCCTAAATCTGATGTATGCCTCCTTTTTCTTTTTGACTCGGCTCACAATTCCTCTTGTCATGCATGTACCTAAGTCTACCATCTTTATCCATCATTTGCACAGGTGCATGCTGGTCCTGAACTCTAATCAACTGGCCTTTAAAAGATTCCCACATGCTAGATGTGGATCTAACAGTCGCCCTCAACCTACATTCCTCAATTCCTGCCTAATATTGTCATAGTTAGTCTTCCACCAATTTAATACTTTCATCCAAGAACTACTCTTATCCTATCCATAAGTAACTTAAAACGTATGGAATTATGGTCACTGTTCCCAGAATGTTCCTCAATTAAAACATCGACCACGGAGTCAGGCTCATTCCCCAATACCAGGTCTAGCATAGCCCCTTCCCTGGTTGGGCTATTTACATTTAGCTTCAAGGAAATTTCTTGGAAGCAAATTCTTTCCAATCAAGCCCCTGGCATTGGGGAGTCCCAGTCAATGTTGGGGAAATTAAAATCACCTACCGTAACAACCCTATTTAAATTGACTTCTGAATATGCCTGAAGTCAAAAGTATTTCCATATTTTTTATTAAACTAAACTTCTTTTTCTGGAGTCTCCTCCTCTACATTCAATGCATTATCCTCATCCCCTCCTCCCAACAAGCTGAATGTGTGGGTAAATGTATGATTGATTAAGTATAGTGTAGAAAATGTGAGGTTAACCGCTTTGATAGCAAGAACAGGAAGGTAGATTATTATCTGAATGACGATTGATTGGGAAAGGGGGTGGTGCAATGAGGCTTGGCTGTCCTTGTACACCAGTAGCTGAAAGTAAGCAAACAGGAAAACCAGCAGTAAAGAAAGGAGATGGTATATTAGCCTTCACAGTGAGAGGATTTGAGAACAGGAGCAGAGATGTCTTGCTACAATCACATGGAGCCTTTTTGAGACTACATCTGAAATATTGTGTGCAGTTTTGATCTCGTTACCTGAGGAAGGTTGATCTGGCAATAGAGGGAGTGCAACAAATGTTTATCACTGATTCTTGATTGATTTAATAAAGAGAAACTGGATTGGTTAGGACTAGAGTATATCCATTGGAGTTTAAAAGAATGAGGAGATTTCTCACAGAAACCTATAAAATTCTAGCAGGACTAGGTGGGGTAAATGCAAGAGGGATGTCTCCAATGACTGGGGAGTCCAGTCCAAGGGTTAGGGATATGGGGTAGGCCACTTAGGACTGATATGAAGAGAAATGTCCTCACCCAGAGAGTGAAGTTCTCTCCCATGGTAAGTGGATGAGGCCAAAACATCGAATGTTTTCAAGGAGTGAGAAATAGTCGTTAGGGATAAAGGGATCAAAGGGGAGAAAAACGGGAGCAGGGTACTGAGTTGGACAATCAGCCATGATCATATTGAATGGCTGAACAAGCTCAAAGGGCCCAATGGCCTCTTCCTGTCCCTATTTCCTCTGTTTTTATGTAACTCTTCTTCAAAATCACTCCTATTTGCTGACCAAACGCGAACCACATTCTCCTGCCCATGTTCCTTACCCCCACATGAATTCACCAGCCTTTTTGATTACTTATTAACAAGTGCAGGTGAACTACAGCACAGTTCCCATCCATGACTCAACATCTGGGTTTCATGTGTCAAGACATTGACCAGATATCTGAGTTTTTCTCCCTTCCATACTCTCACTATCCTCAGCTGAGCAATTGAGGCAAGGTCCTGCACGAAGCATTGCTGGGTGATTTATCAGGACCAACTACTCCTTAAATCATCCTTCTAAGAGCAGTTGTTGGCCATGCTGAAGGAGAATTCTACCTTCCAGGAATCATAGAACATAAGAGGATCAACGGTGGCCACTCGATCCATCACCAGGAACAGGAGAATCAATGTTTCGGGTATAAGTCCTGCTTAAACAGGAAGGGCTTATGCCTGAAACATCGACTCTCCTGCTCCTCAGATTCTGCTTGACCTGCTGTGCTTTTCCAGCTCCACACTTTTCGACTCTGATCTCCAGCATCTGCAATCCTCACTTTCTCCCACTCGGTCCATCACGCCAGTATTACAATTTGGTGTAGGAGCTAAGATTAGAGTGGTGCTGGATAAGCACAGCAGGTCAGGCAGCATCCAAGGGGCAGGAAAATCGATATTTCAGGCAAAAGCCCTTCGTCAGGAACGACAGCATCCTTGGATGCTGCCTGACCTGCTGTGTTTTTCCAGCACCACTCTAATCTTGACTCTGATCTTCAGCATCTGCTGTACTCACCTTTGCCTTGGTATAGGAGCTGTCCGATTCACTACTGCACCCACATTCAACCCCATAGTCCTTCAAATCATTCATCTTCAACAACTAATCCAATGTATACTGAAGGTCCCAATGGCTTCTAATTAAGCCACCCTTTCAGAGAATGTGTGTACCCCATGAACTGATTAAAAGGTGCAAAATCATTCTGAGTCGCAACTAATGTCTTGCGTACATCTTTATTTGTGGTTTACTCAGTTCCTGCTGTGACCAGGCAAACAGCAGCAACAATTTGTTTCACAGGTGCTTCACAGGTGCCTCATGCAGCCTGTAGCCACATCTCAAGGACAACCGATGCTGAAGTCCGAAGACCCCAGCATTGACATGATTGTTGTTCTAATAAACGGGGATTTCTTTTTAATACATTCTGTAATTGAGAGCCAATATTTTCTGAGAGGCTGAGAATCGCTAATGATGTTGAGCGCCACAGAAGGGTGCTACTTATCACAAACACACAGCAGAGCTGTCAGTTGCGAGGTTTTGCCCCATCATCTCCAAGCTGGTTTCTGTCACTCCTCGGGCTCCAGGCTGAATATTATTTAGTCACAGTTTTCATGTTAGAAGTCACGTATTCCATCATTCGATTACATCAGCACTCAGAGTTTCACTGTGATTGCCCCAGGTTGTCATTACTTCAGTGTTAGGAATTGATTTGATGTTTGAAATCAGATTAAGTATTTTGTCATCGTTACCAAACACAAGTCATTTGTTGGTTTACTTTAACATATTGCTCTAAATATTCAGCTCTCTGTCTGGTACTGATCCAAGAGAAGGATAGAAATAATTTCGAGCATGTTTTTGATACATTCAGTTCTTCTCTGCTTCCCCTCGATTGGATTAGATAAAGGGTTGTGGTAATAGAGTTACTGATTCTGAACAGAACCACCTCTGTGCAGCTGTAGAACCAATCCAAGACCCTGGCATCCATGTTGCTGTCTCTTTGCTGTTTTCCTAAACTCCTCCTTCCCATGGCAATTGTGTGAATTTAATACCTCTTTTAGTTTACTCTTTTATAGAAGGTGGGTCACAAAGGCCAGAATCTGTTTCCCATCTCGAACGGCCATTATGTTTATGAGATGTTTATGAGGCATTGCAGAGGATAGTTAAGACACAATGCATTACTCTGGGTGTGGAGTCACATGTAGGGCCCGCCAGATGTGGCTGGCAGTTTTCCTTCCTTAAGGGACCAGCTCAAAAAGACCAGATGGGATTTTACAGCGATTGAAAATGTACCGTTATATTGATAATTACCATTACAACACCATTCAACTCCAAATTTATTCTTTTATGCTGTTGTGGGATGTGGGTGTCACTGACTGGGCCAGCATTTATTGACCGTCCCTAGTTGCTCGTGGGAAGGTGGTGATGAGCTGCCTTCTTGAACCGCTGCAGTCTGCCTGCTGTGGGTTGACCCACAATGTCCTTAGGGAGGATAAAAGAATGTTGCTCGAATAACAATGAAGGAACAGTGATATTTTCCAATTCAAGATGATGAGTGGCTCTGAGGTGGTGTTCCCATGTATCTGCTGCCCTTGTCCTTCTGATGGAAATGGTTATGGGTTTGGAAAATGGTGGAACATAACATCATACGGATGTTCCTTAGATTAATGGAATGGGATTTAATTGGTTGTAGTGGTTGTGAGTTTTACAAAAGACAACTGATGAAAATCTTGCAGCAAGAGCTAATGTGAATATGACTGAACGATCGCCTTAGTTACCTTAAAGATCCACCTATTCTTTAATGAATCAAGGGATTTGGGCATCACTGGCTAGGCCAGCATTTATTGCCCAGAGGGCATTTATGTACCAACTATATTACTGCGAGTCTGGAGGATGACAGATTTTTCTTCCGTATATAGCTTTAGTGATGCCAGATGGGACTTGACATGGTCACTGTTAGGCTAGCTTTCATTTCCAGACACTTGTTGAATTCAAATTTGACCATCTGCTATGATGGGATTTGAACCCATAACCTCAGAACATTAGCCTGACGTTCTGAATTACTCATTAAATAATAATGCCACTTTGCCACTGCCTCCCTATTATAATTGTAAAGCTGTTTTTAACTTTTATTGTTGAATGATCTGTGTGCAAATGGTCCTAATAGTATCCTCAGGCATTGATTTTCATTGTTATCTTCCCTGTTAGACAAAGTGGAAGCATTGATAATTTGTTTACTACTATATTGTGAGTGAATACACTCATTAATGGGCACTGTATCTTTTTTAGTTTTTGGAGGGCCAACATTTACAAAGAAAATAATTAAGGGACTATTTGAGCTGTTTCAATGAATTGAGAGATTTTTTTCCTGAGCCATATTTGTCATATTTTTAGACTTTAAACAGGTTTTGTTTATTCGAGTCTCTATAATGAGACTATCTCATCAGAAGCTAAATCAGATTTCACTTTTGCATGATCCTTAGGGAGAGTGTAATTGTTGTTAAAGGATAGTGATGGTGCTGGACCACTGCCTCAGGGGAGTTTGATTTTGATCAGAATTAAAATACACAATATAATTTTGTCCCTTGGGGTCCTTTGAGATTGTTATGAATGCAACCACTGTATACTTATCAGTAAAATAAAATCCTCATGCTATTATAATAATTTTGAAAAGGTTTCATAAAAGCAAATAGTCTAATTTCATACAAAGCCAAATTCAGGGATTTGCAACAGATCCAATTCGTCACACCTTGCAAAAGGTTTTTCTGTTCATACCGCTATTATTTGAATTATTGAGGATAACACTTGAAAATTTAAATAGCGCTGGGGGATCTCGCAAGGCGTCATCTATTTTAATGTGAAGACAAAGCTAACTGAGTTCTGGAGGCATAGGGACTTGTAGCAGCTGCAGGCCTCACTGCGACAGACCACTTTATCACAGAACGAAGTTGCCTGCAGTTGCTTAGGTCCTAAACTCTGAAATTCCCCTTTCTAAAGCACAATCCCTCTCTACATCTGTCTCCTCTATCAAGGCACTCCTTAAAACCTATCTCCGTGACATAGATTCTATTCTGGATGTCTCCTTATTTATGTGACTCAATGTTACATTTTATTTGATAAGGTGTTTGCGGGTGGCCCTGTGACATTTGGTTATGCTTATGTCGTATATCAATGCAAGTTGGTGTTGGATCTAGGATGAATTGTAGGCTCCAAATAAGGAACAATTCATCATGAAGTAAATGGTAGACCCTGGATTTGACACTGAAATGGTTTAATAGGTCAAAATGAGTTTTATTATTAAACTGATTCCATCATCCAAAATTCTTTGATGCGGGGACAGCCCATTTCAAGTGGGCCATTCTCAGGGATGGAGGGGGAGGTGTCTGGAAATTAGGACAGAATCTATATCATTTTTTTCTTGCACTGTTTCATGGGCATCGTAAATTTCGATGGGATAAGGTGAACGGGACAATTTTTTGCCTCTCCATTCAATTCCAGCAGAGACTTCGGAATATCCCTTGTGATGGTACTGAGATATTTTGGGAATTCTGCCAAGTGCAGCACCCAATAACAGAAGAACAAATCCCACCCTGGACCATGGGAACAACAGCAAGAAAGGTGAGCAATCACCTTCCACCATACAACTTCACATCTTTCATCTATTGGAAAACTAATCACAAACCATTTCATCTTTTGCTCTTTCTGAACTCCACTTCTACTCAAAGTGATAGGAGATTAACACCAAGTGAAATAAAACAATGTAAGAGAATGAGAAGATCATCAAGGGGTTGTGGCAAAATTGAAGCCCCTGGGAATGGGGAGACAATTTTCTTATGGTTAGAATCATAGAGGAAATGTACTTGTGATTGTTGGACACCAATCATTTCAGTCCCAGAATATCAGCAGCAGGATTTCCTGAGGTAGCATTTTAAGTCCTTCAGCTTTATCATCAATGGCCTTCCCTCTAATGTAATGTCAGAAGATCGAGATATTCGCTGACGATTGTACAATGTTCCACACCATTAGTGACTTCTGAGTTACTAAAGTTCATTCCATTTTCAGTAAGACATTCAAGTCTTGGCTGATAACGTCTGGAAGTAAGATTTGTGCCACACAAGTATTAGGGAATGACCACCTCCATCAAGAGAGGAACTAGCCATCCTATCTTGATATTCAATGACATTATCATCACAACCAACATTGTGGGTGTTACCTTTGACTAGAAACTTAACTTGGCCATCTATTTAAATACTGTGACTACAAAAGCAGGTTAGACAGTGTGAATTCTGAAGGGAGTAACTCACCTTTTTACTCCCCAAAGCCTGTCTGCCATCTATAAGGCACAAAGTCGGAAGTGTGATTGAATACTCTCCACTTACATGGATGTGTGCAGCTCCATCAACTCTCAAAGAACTCCATATAGGCTAAGCCTAAACACTTGGTTGGCACCCTCTCTATCAACTTAAATATTGACTCCCTTCACTGCTAACACACAGTGACATGTGCTTTATACAAGATGCACTGCGGCAACTCACCAAGACTTCTTCGACAGCAACTTCCAAAGCCAGGACACCTAACACTGAGAAGCACAAGTGTAGCAGCTACCTGGGAACACCACCACTTGTCAATTCTGTTCCAAGCCACACACCAAATTGACCCAGAAGTATTGCCTCTTGTTCGCAATCCTCAGCCTCTCTTTCTGACATGTCCTTACATGGCACAGACTACAGCACTTCGAAAAGGCAGCTCGAAATCAGCTTTTCCTGGGCATTTAGAAAAGAGCAACAAATGTTTCAGATGCCCATATCCTGCAAAACAATGAAAGAGAAACATTCAGAATGTAATGAGCCAAATAGAATCAGACTTTGATCAGATTGTGATAACTAAGATCAGAGGAAGGCGAGAGGCAGGAGTAATGTGAGAGCGTCTGACAGCACAGGCTTAAATCAAGAATAGCCTTGGTTTGCAAACAGTTAAAGTGGGTTTTGGAAAGCAGAAGCTGTGAGCTAAAAAGCAGGAAGTTGGGCGGCAGGGAGAAATGTGCGTGTGTGGCTTTGACATTTTCTTATAATCACCAACAGCCCTTGGGAATAGGATATAGGTTGTCATACAGCTACATGGTCATGAAGTTACTGTAAACGTTGTGGATTGGATAGTGTTAGTTGTAGTTGAGTTGGTAGCAGTCATTTCTACTTCTGATGTAAAAGGGGTGGAAATTAATTAAATTAATCTTGGGCACTGGTCAAGTATTGCTGTCTGTAGGAGGCTCCACAGAATAATTGGGTGATCTGACATTTACCAGGAGAGCATCGTTTAAGCCAATGAGTAATCGGAGGCCAGCAGCTCTCCAGTATCATAAATCTCTCCAGGAGTATTGGCCTTTCCAATACTATGGTCAAACCTGCAGGTTGGATCACTCACAGATCCTGAGGTAAAGCTGAGGAAAGGAAGGAAGGGGCATGTGAGGAATGATGTGGTGACGATTCAACTGCAACATGTGGGAGGGATTCAAAAACAAGGGTGGAGCTGAGGCTTTCATTGCTTCTCCCCTCCATTCCTGAGAGTGGGTTTCTTAAGCTGGTGCAGAATGCCAGTGAGCAGGGGGTAACTCACAAACCTATCCCCCCACTCTCCACACTTCCCAGCTGCAGCTTGATGACCAAGCCAGTAGGAGTCTCCACCTCAACAATTCCAGCCCACTCCCTTCTGCCTATCCCAATCTCCAACCTTGCCTCAGGAAGCATGGGGTGTCTAATAGGGGTGCCTAAGACTTCAGGCTCCAGTCTCACTAACTCTGTAAGCTGCAGTGCTGTCTTAGAATTAGAATCCCTACAGTAGGGGAACAGGCCCTTCTCCCGAACATGTCCACACTGACCCTCCAAAGAGTAACCAACCCAGATCCATTCTCCTACCCTATATTTACACCTGACTAATGTACCTAGCCTACACATCCCTGAACACTATCAGCAATTTAGTATGGCCAATTCACCGAACCTGCACATCTTTGGATTGTGGGAGGGAACCGGGACACCCGAAGGAAACCCGCACAGACAGGTGGAGAATGTGCAAACACTACACAGACAGTCACCCAAGGCTGGAATCAAACCCGGGTCCCTGGCGCTATGAGGCAGCAATGCTAACCACTGAGCCATCGTGTAGTCTTTCTGATGAATTGTCCAACAGTATCATTGTGGGAATATACAGGAAACATCTGACAATGCAGATTGCAGAAGAGAAGCTGCACAAGGTTTCTGAGGCACTTACACAAAAAGGATCACACAAAACAACTTGACACCCAATACATTTGTCTTTTATGTGTATGTGGGTGGCCCAATGGATTTATCATTGCGTTCCATTAAGTTGAGTGCAAGAATGAATTAGTGCATCTCATCGAATAGTAAATAGATATATTTTAATTGCCAGTATTGTTTATTAAGAACTGGAGAATGTTTAATGAGAAACATCTAGGAGAAAGTGAGGACTGCAGATGCTGGGATCAGAGCTGAAAAATGTGTTGCTGGAAAAGCGCAGCAGGTCAGGCATCATCCAAGGAGCAGGAGAATCGACATTTCGGGCATAAGCCCTTCTTCAGGAATCATTCCTGAAGAAGGGCTTATGCCCGAAACATCGATTCTCCTGCTCCTTGGATGCTGCCTGACCTGCTGCGCTTTTCCAGCAACACATTTTTCAGCAATGAGAAACATCTGTCCAGTATTCCAAAATGAACATATTAATCCAGCATTTGTACTTCTGTCAGCTTCAGAACGTGAACTGAGGCACATAGCCAATTTTAAATGATGGTAGCCTTTGATTAAAATTCAGCTTAAATCCTGCTTCTCTCTACATAGTTTATGACATCACATTTACACCAACTCAGCTTACATAAAGTAGCGAGGTAAAAACAATGACTGCAGATGCTGGAAACCAGATTCTGGATTAGTGGTGCTGGAAGAGCACAGCAGTTCAGGCAGCATCTCGGATGCTGCCTGAACTGCTGTGCTCTTCCAGCACCACTAATCCAGAATTACATAAAGTAGCTATTACCTCTTCATACCTTCCTAAATCATGTAAAATATACAAATACGCCGCTCTATTTAGACTGATTTTTCTTTGCTACTCAACTGTCCTTTGACAAACATCTCCTCTGTACTGACCCCCACCTCATCCTCCAGCACTGAAATGCTGCAAAGACAGCTAAAGTTCAGGCAGCACCCACAAAATCCTCCCATCAAAATGAATGTTTGTATATTAGTGAGTAAACTGAGATAAAAGAATAGCCAGAAGTTAATAGAGAGCCTAAAGGAAGAAATGAGAAACGTGCCTATATATAATGGGCAGCACGGTGGCTCAGTGGTTAGCACTGCTACTTCATAGCACCAGGGTCCTGGGTTCAATTCCAGCCTTGGGTGACTGTCTGTGTGGAGTTTGCAAATTCTCCCCATGTCTGTGTGGGTTTCCTCCTGGTGTTCTGGTTTCTTCCTACAGTCCAAAGATGTGTAGGTCAGGTGAATGGCCATGCTAAATTGTTCATTGTGTTAGGTGCATTAGTCAGAGGGAAATGGATCTGGGTGGGTTATTCGTCGGAGTGGACTTGTTGGGCAGAGGGGCCTGTTTCCACACTGTAGGGAATTGAATCTAATGATGGCCCTAACCATTAAATAGCACCAATAAAGGAGCCTTCATTTGTTAGGAACACAATGTGAGTTTATCCTGCTGTGAATGAGTCATGAAGCAGCCCAATATCAGAAGAGATTTGACAACAAATATTTCATTCAGCCTTTTAAGTAATTGACCTTGACACCTGGGCACCCATGGAGCAGCCAGATGCAACATGGTGAACATCTGACTCACAAATGGATGTTGGGTGCCCACTGCTTATATGGGAAACAGGAATGGTATCAGCAAATTTCAGTCCTTTCTCCTTTCTGGTGCTGACTGCTGCCTTACAGCAATTGCTGTTTCCTTCCATTTTATCAATGGCCTACTTAGAACCTTGTTTGAATTTCAATTCAACACCAAACCACATCGTATTGATGCAATGCAATTTTCATGCAGTTTCCCACTTGGACCAAGTATTTGTGAACAAATAAGAAAGTATCTACCATGTGTATTTTCATTAAAATGGCACCCACTTGGGACAGCCCGTGCAATAAATAGATGACAGAACGGAGTCAAACAAATTGAGCTCTTGATGTCATTGGAAGCTACACTTACAATGAAGTAGTGGAACAGGAAGAAAATATACCACAGTGTTCTATTATTTGTTAGGTTGGCTCAGTCAATAAATGGATAGTTTATCAAGAGAGACAAGTTTAAGCAATGACACTGAAGGGAATGAAAAACTCTCAAACTCTAATGAGACCTGATATATCATCATGTCAGTTTTCGTCATGCATTCATTTGTGTTTACTCATTTTCTTCAGATGAAGGGCAATTACTTCACCCAAGCCCTGGAAGTACATTTGAGCAAGCAAATTTTTGAATTTATTTTGCTAAGCTATATTTTTCATTTTGTGGACTTCTCTTCTAGGTGTTTTCTTTAGTATTTGTCTCTGCTGTTACCTTTGCTGCTCAAACTGCTGTTACCCTTGTCTCCTCTTGAAGATACTTAACACCTGAATTGCTTATTCCTGTCACAGACTTTGCAAAGCTGTATGATATGGCCATGTGCTCTGCGAAATCCTGAAATTAATGTAAACATTTGATGGGGTCCCCTGACCCACACAAGAAATATTACGCATAGAAACTCATACATGTTATAACATGCTGGAATATCATATTTATTATCTATTTGCAAGATTACCCAATTGATGCTATATCCCAATTACTGATTCAGTTGTGTGGTTGAAGAGAAACATTCTTGTCAATGTCCTGTCGATTCATATCCATGCAATAACCAACTGAGGGTCAATGAAACATTTTCAGCCAAGGCAAGTGACTTAGAGGAATCCAGGGATACTGAGCTCTCGCCTGGGACTCAAATATTCAACTGCTTCAGTTTTTAAAGAAACCTATTGATACAAAACAATTGGAACAGTATGTTGGCAAGCTGAGGCATTTCACAAAGAACTGACAGCAGGATGATTGTTATTATCTAGTAGGCTCTGGCAGGGATGCCTGAGGCCAAGTGGAACAGGGAA
>NC_057742.1:10076433-10080796 GCF_004010195.1 Chiloscyllium plagiosum
CTATCCTTTCAGATTTCCAGTGCTATGGTGCCAGGAGCAGGCTGGCTTTGTGCTAACTGTGCCATAACATTGCTGCCGACAGGTAGCACCCCAGGATTGCCAATACTCGTCCAGGTGCTCAGCCACCTTTTAAAGATGGCGTGGCTGCAAGGCATGCCTGTCTGTTGTCAGAGATCCTCCTAGTGGTGAGTTCTGTGGGAATGTTCCATGATAGAATCTAATGAGAGGTGCCATAGGAACAGGGAAGGTATTTAATACTGCTGTGAGCAGCATGGTGGCTCAATGGCTAGCACTGCTGCCTTGCAGCAGCAGAGGCCTGAGTTCGATTTCAGCCTCGGATGACTGTGTGGAGTTTGCACATTCTCCCCATGACTGCATGGGTTTGTTCCGGTTTCCTCCCACATTCCAAAGATGTGTAGGGTAAATGGGCTGTGTTAAATTGCCCATTTCTTAGGGACAATAGGGATTGGTCAACAATGCTGCTCTTACCAACCACACCCATGTCTCATAAATAAATAAAAAGACAGAAAGAAATTCATCATAAATAAACTGTGCTTATGAACAAAATATTAAATTATTAATTGGCCATTGCAGAGAAAAAGGTAGATATTTAGGGAATTAAAGGAAATGGAGCAAAAAGGCCGGGAAATACAATTGAGATTTATATCTGATCTAGTTGAATAGTTGGGTAGGTTTGAAGAGTTGAATGATTGAATTCCGATCCTATGGTCTTACATTTTCAACCAAATATTTGAGGCAAGACCATTTTCCTTCAATGGAAACAAAGAATGCTGGAGAAACTCTGTGGCGAGAGAAGTAGAGTTAACGTTTCAAGTCTAATAATGGAACATGTGGTGAAGGTGGCTTTGTTCATAGTAGAGTGGGCCCATGTTCTCCTTTTCATAGTTACATTTATACCTATTTTACATCTCAATCACTTCTTTACAAACATTAGCACTTTGTTTACCGAAAAATCTGGGCACCATTACCATCTGTTCCATTCCCCTTCCTCCCTCTCCAGCAACAGCATAAAAACTACCACTTCCCAGTCCCTTTCAGTTCTGAATAAGAGTCAGACCAAACTCGAAACATTAAGACTTGCTCTCTGCAGAGATGCCAGACCTGCTGAGTTTCTCCAGTGTTTTCCCTTTACATTTCAGACCTCTCCAGCCCGCAGTATTTTGTACTTAGCTTTCTCAAACCATCTACTTTAAGTGTTTGGTGGGAATACGGATGAAATAATAAGACACCACAACTAAAAACATTTCATTTAACCTTTTGATATCAAGACACCTGCTTCTTTTCACCATTGGATACAGTACAAGCATGTTGCTCAGGAAACATAAAGTCAGATCTTTTACTCATCCAAGTATATCAGTAAGAGAAAGTGAGGGCTGCAGATGCTGGAGATCAGAGCTGAAAATGTGTTGCTGGAAAAGCGCAGCAGGTCAGGCAGCATCCAAGGAACAGGAGAATCGACATTTCGGGCATAAGCCCTTCTTCAGCCCTTCCTGAAGAAGGGCTTATGCCCGAAACGTCAATTCTCCTGTTCCTTGGATGCTGCCTGACCTGCTGCGCTTTTCCAGCAACACATTTTCAGCCAAGTATATCAGTAATACTTACACAGAACATGTCATTTTCAATAGTTTGTGAAGACGCTGGAGCTCATTCTAGGTAATGAATTCTTAGCATTTTCTATGCCTGGCAGTTACATCAGAGTGCTCTTGCACTGATAATGAAGGATCTGTACCGAAATGGAGTTGCAGCAAAGTAATTAATGCCTAATTCTCTCTGATTACTTGCCTTTCATTATCATGTGATAATTATGTGCCATTATCCTGCTAAATTTGAAGTCAGGTCTGTGAATACAAGATTTGCTCATCTTAACAGCCTCAATTAAATCGTTGCTCAGCTTCTCTGCTGCACCGGAAACAGTCCCACCGCCTCAGATTGTTCCACACATCTGCAAATCCTCAAGCTGGTATCATTGCGATGGAACTACACTATAATTTTCACATGGATTTAATGCCCTTTTAATCTGGCAATCCCAAGTTATGGACAGTGGTTTGTTTGTAGCCTGGCCAATGGTGGTTTGTTGAGATCTCAAAATGTGAATGTCATGGATGAGGAAGACTGAAGCAATCCAGTGTCCTTCCTCTCACTGCCAATTTGCTCTCCTCTTTAGGTGTTTCCCGTGTAACATGTGGATGTTGCAATGCTAGTTATCATCCTGCTCTCTCTCCACTGTGTTTGGATTTGGTGGGTGGATGGTCCTTACAGCCTGGTGCCCCTCTGCCACTAACCTTCCCTACTTATTCGACTGGAAGCCAACCGATTCCCATTGACTTGCTTGCCTCAGTGGCCAACAGATCCTGTGAAGGGAGTGAAAACTGCAGCATTCTAGCTCAAAGGCATGGCTGCTACCACCTGTGTCACAAGGACACCACATCTGAAATCCCTCCACAACCATGCCACCCCTTCCCACAATGGCTGTTCGGTGAATAATTGCTGTCATCACTTTCTTCAGAAATCATTCCAACTGATCCTTACTGTCTCTCGCTCTGAAGCAATGCCAGATAACAAGCCTGAAATTGCCTTTAATTAATTTGAAACTGTCCCCACTCCTATCCCCACAGTTTGTGGACCTGGTTCTCACTGGACTCCTTCCCAGACAGAAAAGTACAAGTTTCTCCAAGGTTAACTCAAACCAGACACTTAATTCAGGCAATAGCTCTGTGACTCTTCTTCACACTACCTCCATTTCTTCAATATTGACCTTGCTTCCTAATCACCAGAGCTGGATACGGTACTGGAGTTGTAGATGGAGCTAGAGTCGTAACATCACATGTCCAACATGGAAAGAGACCTTTCAGTCCAACTTGTCCATGCCAACCAGATATCCTAAGTTAATCTAGTCCCATTTGTCAGCATTTGGCTCATATCCCTCTGACTCCATCCATATCCCTTTTAAATGTTGTAATTGTACAGACTCCACCACTTCCTCTGGCAGCTCATTCCATACACGCACCACCCTCTGCATGAAAAGGTTGCTCCTTAAGTCGCTTTTAAATCTTTTCTCTCTCACCTTATACCTATGCCCCCTAGGTTTGGACTCCTCTACACTGGGAAAAAGACCATGGCTATTCACCCTATCCATGTACCTCATGATTTTATACACCTCTATAAGGTCATCCCTCATCCTCCATGCTCCAGGGAAAATAACTCCAGCCTGTTCAACCTCTCCGAATAGCTCAAATCCTCTAACCCCAGCAACATCCTTGTAAATCTCTTCTGAACGCTTAAGGATGGGTATGTAAATAAGAAAGAGTTAGAGGTATATGAGCCAAATGCTGGCAAATGGGACTAGATTAACATAGGATATTTGGTTGACATGAGTTGGACTGAAAGGCCTGTTTCCATGTTGGACATATGATGTTACAACTCTAGCACAGTCTACAACACCATATCATATCCAGCTCTGGTGATTAGGAACATCATTCCTTCTAGCAGGCAGACCAGAATTGAATGCAGTATTCCTACAATTGATTCTATTTTGCAGTTTGTGTTTCAGGGATCCTTGGATTTGATCTTCCAACTTACAACCAACCTTACCCATACCTATTTCAGTGCCTACTCGAAGTGCACATTTGTACTTTCCCTTCCAATAGACAACACCTCACATTTTCTTGCCCTTATTATTATCTGTCATTGTGCAGCCCACTCCACAGCTTTTAGTTCATTCATCTTTGGTACTTATTTCAACTCCATTTAACAGGAGATTTTGAAGCTAGATTGGCCATGTAGTCTCTCAAACCTGCTCCATAATCCAGTCAGTTATAGAGTCATAGAGTCACAGAATGTGCAGCACAGAAACAGACCCTTTGGTCCAACCCGTCCAGGCCAACCAGATATTCCAACTTAATCCAGTCCCACCATAGTGATGGGGGATGCAGGTATGTGGGATGGTGATTGGGGATGCAGGTAGGTGGGATGGTGATGGGGGAATGCAAGTAGATGGGATGGTGAAGGGGGATGCAGGTAGGTGAGGTAGTGATGGGGAATGCAGGTAGGTGGGATGGTGGTGGGGAATGCAGGCAAGTGAGGTAGTGATGGGGAATGCAGGCAGGTGGGATAGTGATGGGGATGCAGGTAGGTGGGATGGTGATTGGGGATGCAGGTAGGTGGGATGGTGATGGGAGGATGCAGGTAGGTGGGATGGTGATGTGGATGCAGGTCGGTAAGATGGTGATGGGGATGCAGGTAGGTGGGATAGTGATAGGGATTCAAGTAGGTAGGATGATGATGGGGGATGCAGGCAGGTGAGCTAGTGATGGGGGATGCAGGTAGGTGGGATGGTGATGGG
>NC_057742.1:10087573-10097056 GCF_004010195.1 Chiloscyllium plagiosum
GGGCTGGTGATAGTGGGGTGCAGATAGGTGGGATGGTGATGGGAGGTTGCAGATAGGTGGGATGGTGATCGGGGAAGCAGGTATGTGGGATGGCGATGGGGGATGCAGGTAGGTGGGATGGTGATGGGGGATGCAGGTAGGTGGGATGCAGGTAGGTGGAGTGGTGATGGATAGTAGGAAGAATATTATTAAATTGATGCAGAAAAGATGTTACTGGGATTGAAGGGCATGAGTTATAAGAAAGGTTGAGACCTTTTTCACTGGTGCTTAGGAGGTTGGGGAGTAATCTTTTAGAGGTTCCTAACATTATGAACATAGAACACAGAACATTTCAGTGCAGTACAGGCCCTTCAGCCCTCGATGTTGCGCCGACCTGTCATACCAATCTGAAGGCCATCTAACCTACACTATTCCATGTACGTCCATATGCTTGTCCAATGACGACTTAAATGTACTTAAAGTTGGCGAATCTACTACCGTTGCAGGCAAAGCATTCCATACCCCTACTACTCTCTGAGTAAAGAAATTATGTCTGCCATTTGTCCTATCTCTATCACCCCTCAGTTTAAAGCTATGCCCCTCGTGCTCGCCATCACCATACTTGGAAAAAGGCTCTCCCTGTCCGCCCTATCTAATCCTCTGATTATCTTATATGTCTCTATTAAGTCACTTCTCAACCTTCTTCTCTCTAACAAAAACAGCATCAAGTCCCTCAACCTTTCCTTGTAAGACTTTCCCTCCATACTAGGCAACATCCTAGTAAATCTCCTCTGCACCCTTTCCAAAGCTTCCACATCCCTCTTTTAATGCGGTGACCAGAACTGTACACAATACTCCAAGTGCAGAGTTTTGTACAGCTGCAGCACAACCTCATGGTTCTGGAACTCGATCCCTCTATTAATAAAAGCTAAAACACTGTATGCCTTCTTAACAGCCATTTCGACCTGGGCGGCAACGTTCAAGGATCTGTGTACCTGGACACTGAGATCTCTCTGCTCATCTACACTACGAAGAATCTTACCATTAGCCCAGTACTTTGCAACCCGGTTATTCCAACCAAAGTGAATCACCTCACACTTGTCTGCATTAAACTCCATTTGCCACCTCTTAGCCCAGCTCTGCAGCTTATCTATGTCTCTCTGTAACCTACAGTATCCTTCGTCACTATCCACAATTCCAGCAACCTTAGTGTCGTCTGCAAATTTACTAACCCACCCTTCTACTCCCTCATCTAGGTCGTTTATGAAAATGACGAACAGCAGTGGACCCAACACCAAGCCTTGCAGTACACCACTAGTAACTGGACTCCAGGATGAACATTTCCCATCAACCACCACCCTCTGTTTTCTTTCAGCAAGCCAATTACTGATCCAAACAGCTATATCTCCCACAATCCCATTCCTCCGCATTTTGTACAATAGCCTACTGTGGGGAACCTTATCGAACGCCTTACTGAAATCCATATACACCACATCATCTACCTGTTTGGTCACCTTCTCAAAGAACTCAATAAGGTTTGTGAGGCACGACATACCCTTCACAAAACCGTGCTGACTATCCCTAATCAAATTATTCTTTTCTCGATGATTATAAATCCTATCTCTTATAACCTTTTCCAACACTTTACCAACAACTGAAGTAAGGCTCACTGGTCTATAATCACCAGGGTTGTCTCTATTCCCCTTCTTAAACAAGGGAACCACATTTGCTATCATTCAGTCTTCTGGCACTATTCCTGTAGACAATGAAGATTTAAAGATCAATGCCAAATGCTCGGCAATCTCCTCCCTGGCTTCCCAGAGGATCCTAGGATAAATCCCATCAGGCCCAGGGGACTTACCTATTTTCACACTCTGTAGGATTTCTAATACCTCTTCCTTGTTGAATCTCAATCCCACCTAGTCCATGAAAAGCATGGATAAGCTCACTTCCCTGGGTCAAGGGAGATCAAAACTAGGGGAAATCATTTTAAGATTAGGAGAGAAAGATGCAAAAGGAACATGAGGGGCAATGACTTGACACAGAGGGTGGTTCATATGTGGAAAAAACTGCCAGATGAAGTGATGGATGCAGGTAGAGTTACATCATTTAAAAGATATTTGGACAGGTACATGAATAGGAAAGGTTTAGAGGGAAATGGGTCAATTGCAGGCAAATGGAATTAGGTTAATTAATCAGCATGGATGACTTGGACTAAAGTGTTTCTGTGCTGTCTGACTCTATTATTATGGCAGCTTCACCTTTAATCTTTTAAAGCCTGATGAGCTGTGTAACTCTGAGCAAGTTGGTTAACTATCAAAGCACAATGGTAACTGCAGCAACATTCACCATGCACTCCACCACAGCCACAGTACCCTTCTCCCCCTTGCAACAGTGTTTAGCACCCTAGCCATGGTAATGTTCACCCATTTCCCAACATTACATACATCTTCCATTCACATCCCTGCACTGTTTAATTACTCCAACCATTGCTAATGTCCACCACTCCTCCAAACAATGTTCACATCCTATCCTACCTCAACAATTACCCCCACCATGAAAGAATTCACCACTCTGACTGACAAAGTGCACCCCAGACAGTACCCACCCTTCCTGGACCTCTTCTCCTGCCCCAAATTGCCTTATGATTGGCTGGTATTGCAAGGACCAATATAATGAGGGAGTGGCAGGGCGTGTTTGACCAATTTCATGGAGCAAAGGAGTGAGTTGAACACCTTCAGGAGTTGAGGGAAGGGGGACAGCACAATCAAAAGGTGTGGGAATGGGGAGAGCACAGTCAGAGGGGTGAGAGAGAGAGTGAACTTTGCCAAGGGGGGTGAGGGAGAGAGTGAACATTTCCAAGGGGGGGTGAGAGAGAGAGAGTGAACATTGCCAGGGGGGGTAAGGAAAGTGGGTAGCCATGGTCAGTGAGGAGAGACTGTGAAATATGTTGAAGTGACAACTCCATGAAAGATAACATAGGGCAATGAACTGGAGACAGACTGTAAGGGGTTCTGAAGAAGTCTTATTGGATTTGAAATGTTAACTCTGTTCCTCTCTCCACACATGCCAGCAGCATTTTCTGCTGCTTTCAGGGCAAGATGAGAAAGGGGGAGGGAGGGGGGGCAAGTGGATGTGCTGAAATTACTGTCAGCACAGCTGGCTGATTCTCTTTATAAAAGCAAATTACTGCGGATGCTGGAATCTGAAACCAAAAGAGAAAATGCTGGAAAATCTCAGCAGGTCTGGCAGCATCTGTAAAGAGAGAAAAGAGCTGACGTTTCGAGTCTAACTGACCCTTTGTCAAAGCTAAAAAAAAAGGAGAAATAGGGAGGTATTTATACTGGGCTGAGAGAAGGGGAGTCAAGGCTCCAGAAGCAAAGGTAACAATAAAGAGATGATAATGACAGAGAGATTACCTCTTCCATGCTGACCATCCAAGGCCCAAACACTCTTTTCAGATTAAGTAGTGTTTCACTTGTACCTCTTTCAATTTGGTCTATTGCATTCATTGCTCCCAATGTGGTCTCCTCTATATCGGAGAGACAAAACGCCGACTGGGTGATCGCTTTGCTGAGCACCTTCGGTCTATACGCCTTGCCACTTCAACACAATCCTGCCCCCATGCCCATGTGTCTGTCCTGGGCCTGCTGCAATGTCCCAGTGAAGCTCATCGCAAACTGGAGGAACAGCATCTCATCTTCCGACTAGGCCCGTTACAGCCTGCCGGTCTCAACATTGAAATGAACAACTTCAGATGATTATCCCATCTCGACCCCTCTATTTTCATTCTGCTTCGTAATTTTATTTCATTTATTTTATTTATCATTTTTAAAATTTTCACTGTTCTGTAACTCTTATTTCTTGATTGTCTCTCTTCCTCTCGCTCCCCACTCTCTCATCACCTTTTTCCTCTCCCCCTCCCCCTTTGCTACCCTTCTCCCCTGTTTTCCATTTTGCCTCTGCTTCACCCATCAGCCCATCCCCCACATATTTTGCCACAGAGCACTGGCTTCAGCCTTGGTCATTCACAGCTCCTAATCTCCCTATAATCTCTCCATGCACTGTCATTATCACCTCTTTATTGCTACCTTTGCTTCTGGAGCCATGACTTACTTCTCTCAGCCCAGTATAAATACATCCCTATTTCTCGACAAAGGGTCAGTTAGACTTGAAACATCAGCTCTTTTCTCTCCTTACAGATGCTGCCAGACTTGCTGAGATTTTGCAGCATTTTCTCTTTTGGTGGCTGATTCTCTTCATCCCTGCACTCCTGCTGAAGCCAGCAGTAGAAGCTGAAAAGCTCCATCGTAAACTGGTAAATTTGGCAGATTAAATTGGACATACGGACTCTGATGCTGATTGGAAAAGGTATCTGGATTTTTCAGCCCCATTTTGGTGAATTCTAATTATAAGGCTTATGCTTTCAATCAACTTCCATCAGTAACTGTTGTATTATCTCATCCTAGATTGATACAAATGAGGCTGAAGGTAAGCATGGTAATCGAAGGAAGATCTTTAATGGAGGTTTCTTACTGCTGGTATATGAGCTGTTCAGGGAGCAGATAAACGAACAAAGCTAGCTGCTGAATCATGTGACATTGCATCATTTCCTGTGATAAGGAAACCATTTAGAATTATAGGGTCATCCAGCACAGAAGAGGCCTTTGGCCCATTGAGTCTAGGATGAGATAATACAACAGTTACTGATGGAAGTTGATTGAAAGAATAAGCCTTATAATTAGAATTCATCAAAATGGGCTGAAAAATCCAGATACCTTTCTTTTATTCATTCATGGGAAATGGGCATTGCTGGCTGGCCAGCATTTATTGCCCAGCCTTAGTTCCCTCAATCTATCTTCACAAACCCCACTTTCCAGTATTATATAGTCACATACTTAAATGAGTACACTTCAAATATTTTCATGACTGTAATGAGGAATCATTCGAAGTCAAATCAATTTCTGGGCATTTTCCTCTGCCAGAAAACAACATTCCAAAAATGCCCAAATGGAAGCTTGATAGTATGCCATACAAAAGGAGAATTTGCTGGAGAAACTCAGCAGGTCTGGCAACATCCGTGGAGAGAAAGCAAGGTCAACATTTCGGGTCTTCAGAATTCAAACTGGAGCTGTAATGTTGAGTCCACTTTCTCCCCACAGATGCTGTCAGACCTGCTGAGTTTCTCCAGCTCTTTCTGTTTTTTTGTTTCAGATCTTCAGCATCCACAATTTCTTGATTTTGTTTATGGTAATCCACATTGACTAACCTTGTAGATGTGTTGGGACATTCTCAAATACACTGATTTTTATCAGGAATTTCTGAGACGCACACTAATGCATAACAAAATAAATGATTTGTTTCTTGATTATTTACATTTTTACATTTTTTTTGTTCTGTTTTATACTTGTCAAATGGTGTCCAGTTCAAAACTGATATCATGTTTTCCTATCTTGTTACTATAACTTTCTCTTTGCAATTCCATCAAGACTCTACAATTCCAGGCTGCAGGAAGTCAGGTGCAGTGGTGTAGAAAGATTTACAGGCCATACAGGGATTGCGATGTGAATTCTTCTTTCTTGGTTGCCATAGTTACAGGCCTGGCAATCTTATTTAGCCTGTGATACTTCAGGTTTCTTAGTTCAGAGAGTCCTTTCATGTTCTGACTTGAAATGAAAGGTTTATCAATCTAACCAACTACAAATGAGTTAAAGTGAAGGATACGACCAAAAGCATTTGTTCAAGAATGCAGAGAAAAATTCTTCACAGTGCAGTGGTATTAATCAGTGTCATGCATGTTCATTCAAGATCAAATACTTCACCTAAATATATTGCAGAAGGCAATGTGTGGATTCACTAATATAGCTATTGATTTTTAGCTTTAGTACTTATTCTTTAACTATAGCAACCAAATTTACTTTTTTGGATGGTGCATTTGAGTAAATGGTTTGAGAATGTTGATTTCAATTACTAACAGCACTTAATTTAGATAATAATCTTTCCTCATCCTTTCCTTTATCTGAAGTAGGCACAGAACATTGAGCTGATTTTAACCCATAAATATGGTACCTTTTTATTTTTACATTTTTTTTGATTGAGGACTGAATTTGGAAGAGGATTGTTTTAAACCAAAGTATTGGGGAAACAATTGCTGCACTTCTTATTTTTTAAAAGCAAGTTACTGATACTCATTGTAAATTGTGTTTACACTGCTGCTTTGTTCAAGCAAAGGTGGAGGCTGTTTGTAGATGGGCCAGCACCAGATGTATAAGATTTGGCCAGCAATAGATTGTTGATTGGTTTGTGGAGTTGTGACCAGTTGTGGATGCCAAAAGCCATCGGGCTGACAACAACTACCTGTTTGGCTTGTGGGTGAGCAATACTGGTAGAAGCCTTTGGACTGCTGCAAGGGACAATTGCTCTGTTTTCTCTCCAGTAAAATACATGAACCCTGAAGAAAGCCCGTTTATTTCCCCTACGAGCCTGGGCAGTTAATGTATCATTTGCCTGTTTCTCTTACAAAGTAGTGAAAAGAACTGGAGGAAAGAGATTGAAGTATAGAAAGTGTTGGCAAGCAAAAGTATCGTCTCAGTGAACCCTGTGGATTGGCTTTATTCATACCCACAAACCATTCAGCTACCTGAGAGCCAATCTTATAATTGTCAGCAGGTAGAAGGCTTTGGTCAATGACAACTGTCATCATTCCGCAAACCAATCAGCTATTTGAATCCCTCGTTATCTTTAGATAGATTAGATTACTTACAGTGTGGAAACAGGCCCTTCGGCCCAACAAGTCCACACCGACCCGCCAAAGCGCAACCCACCCAGACCCATTCCCCTAAATTTACCCCTTCACCTAACACTATGGGCAATTTAGCATGGCCAATCCACCTAACCTGCACATTTTTGGATTGTGGGAGGAAACCAGAGCACCCGGAGGAAACCCATGCAGTCACAGGGAGAATGTGCAAACTCCGCACTTAGAGTCGCCTGAGGCGTGGGTCTCTGGCGCTGTGAGGCAGCAGTGCTAACCACTGTGCCACCGTGCCGCCCGTAAATGGTGTTGCCTGTAAATGGTGTTGGTTCATCTGCAACTAAACCATCCCCATTGGTTGAAAAGGAAACAGTGTAAACATCATTGACCATAAGTGCAGGCTGTTGGTTTTAAAATGTACAACAATCCCTTCCACAATCTTTGGTTTTTAAAACAGTCCTTTTCCCAGTTCAGTCCACAACTAAATATCGAGAAAGATAAAAAGTGACACTCTTTATAATATTCACTTATCTTCTGCACTCCTCACATATGCCTTTCCCTGCACAGTTAGAAAACAGAAATAATTGTCATTTATATTTCTCAGAGCAAAGCAGAGATGATACAATGTAGTTTAAGTGTGCAACAGGTTTATTTACAAGAGTTTGAAACAGTGCAATGTTTGCTCACGCTCATAGCTCAGTTAGAGGGGTCACTTTGCTTTGAGTCCACACTGAGGCTTAATCAGTGAAGCATTGTGAACATAGATCATGTCATTGAGCCACATAAGGAGACATTAAGTGAGATCCAAAAGCTTGGTCAATGAAGTAGGATTTGAAGAGTGGCTTAAAGGAGCCTGGGATTGAGATAACTGAAAACATAGCTACCCATGATGGAGTGATTAAAATTGGGGATGCAATTGAGACATCAGAATTAGAGCAGTGCAGAAAGGAATGATTGCCGAGAATTGAAAAGAAAGAGGTTTTAGTTATCATTAGCAACAAATGCCCCGACTTGCAGGCTGATACATTACACATTCAATCAATGCATCATTAGTGTTATTTATAATGATCAGTCTTCTTTGGTATGTCTCCTAAACTTCCCCACACAATGCTGAATTGAAAAATGGGCTGTTATTTCCAGGCAACAGCAGAGGAGTAGACACTGATTAAGGGAGTCAAGTTACAGATGGACAGTACTTGGACATGTTTCAGTGTTCAGTCATTTACCGGCGTCACCAGTTTATCATCAGATTGTTGGTGTCACCAGACGCTCTGTCATTTGTACCTCGCCATGTAAAACTAAATCTGGCAGCCATGCCTATTTAGGTCAGCTTTCAGTAATGCATTTTGCTGTGTGGTCTGCAGAATCTAGTCTTACACATCCTATTTCACACAGAATTGTACAAGCCTCACCCACACCCATATTGTAAATGATCATGGGGACTTGCTGTAAAAAGGTCTGAGCTGATGAAGAAACTGCAATTAGGCAGTAAAAATATAACTAATAAATTAAACACGTGAGAAGCACTCAGAGTGGTCAGAATCATGACCACAAAGGGGTACTTGAGCCAAATAACCTAGGTACACTTAAAGAGATAGACCCTTCAGGCAGAAAGAAATGGATGATAGTTCAGATGGGTGTTAGATGAAGTTGGGAAAGCTTGGATGAGAGTCTCATGATAAAAGGTATATAATTTAAATTTATTAATATCATTTTTGGAATGTGGATTTACAATGTAAGAGTCTTCAAGAACAGTGACTTACATCCAGCATTTGTCACAAAGCAGGTGACTGCAGTCCTTGTGAAGTTTATATTGTTGGGTTTATGATAGGAAGGGTAACTGTTTAAGACCTCAACCTTTGTTTCCAGTTCAAACGAATCTGGAATTAACAAGTTTTAAAATGCAGTTCAGAAAACACTCGAGTTCAGAAGCAAGTTTATTTACACTTCTAGAAGGATTTCAGGGCAATTCAAGGACCAGTTACTTCATGATTTTGGTTAGAAACATGCCAGTTATTAGGAAAAAGGAGATTGTATAGGCTCCAGATTTGTGAAAAGTTCATGTCAGGAAACTTGAAAAGCACTCATCGAAATGCTTCCACTGACCATGGCAAAGGAACTGTAAGGAGTCAGTCAAGTAGAAACTTAAGGAGTCGATATAGGGGTGTAAATTCTCTGGATTTGCTTCTTTTCAATAAATACCCTTAGGAAACAGATTAAAACCTAATTTTTCTGTGTGATTTAAGATTTTTCTAGCTATATTCTATATTTTAGTAAGCTTGTTTTTTTTGTAATAAACTTTTGTTCTGTGGTTAAAAATCTGCAGACTTGTGTCTTTCAATGACTAGCTAGTTGCATGAACTAATTAGAGTCATAGAGTCATAGAGATGTACAGCATGGAAACAGACCCTTCGGTCCAACCCGTCCATGCCAACCAGATATCTCAACCCAATCTAGTCCCACCTGCTAGCACCCAGCCCATATCCCTCCAAACCCTTCCTATTCATATACCCATCCAAATGCCTCTTAAATGTTGCAGATGACCAGCCTCCACCACATCCTCTGTCAGCTCATTCCATACACGTACCACCCTCTGCATGAAAACATTGCCCCATAGGTCTTTTTTATATCTTTCCCCTCTCACCCTAAACCTATGCCCTCTAGTTCTGGACTCCCCGACCCCAGGGAAAAGACTTTGTCTATTTATCCTATCCATGCCCCTCATAATTTTGTAAACCTCTATAAGGTCA